>NC_079491.1:26691084-26994114 GCF_020520425.1 Spinacia oleracea | reverse complement strand
TATTGGTTTAGATCGATTGATCGTGGTTCCCTTTTAGCTTTTCACTACTTTATGAGGGCCGAGGACCTTGTTTAGTAAGTTGAAACCTTATACCCATATACAGGGGTTGATCATTGTTAAAGGAAATGTTGAGTTAATTAGAATGATTCTTGATTGATACCTTTGTGATCACTTACTTAATTCCAAGATAAAAACAATTGTGAATAATTGTTGATGGTATGACTTATGTGATTGTTGAGTCATGACATAGTTTTAATTTGTAAATCATGTAAAGTGAAACTGAGTAGCAATAGCTTTAGACTGTGCACGTCTGAAGTGACGGACAAACAGGAGTTGGGGTTCATGGTGGTAGCCCATGGCCTTTTCTGGGACCGGATTGATCACCGTGTTCTATTTTTATTCAAAAGTTCCTCGATATCGCAGGTCACTGAGTTTACGAAGTCGCGCCCGTAACTCGTCTTCCTTAGTGAAGCTTCTAGCTAGACAACTCGGTCCATTGACTATTTCAATTAAAATAATATTATTGTTATAAAAGTTCTAGTCCAGTCTTGCCTAGTCTAGTCAAGTGTGGTCTTGAAATTAATATGTTTTGGTTTCCCTTACTTATGTTTTATTAGTATCATGTTAGGATTGTTCGTTTAATAGAATCATGTTAGGATTATTATTGATTTAGTATGTAGTACTCAGCTTTGCTGATTACGTGCTTTGTTTGTGTGTGTTGATCATGGCTATGCCTTATTGATCCTGTGATGACCCATTTTGGTGAGCAGGCTCTAAGGATCAATAAGCGTATCCCATCTACTGGTTTGAAGATGATACATCATTGGGATCGGGATTAGAGAGCTTGTATTTATTTTGTTTTGCTAAGTGATTTGGGTTTTGTTAAGTTGGACTTTAAACCTGTCATACTATTTACATTTCCTTATTTTCGTTGATTAGTTTTTGGGACTAAATCTGTAATCGATTATTTATAAACCTAAAGTTATTTTTAAAGTTTTCCGCTGCAAAATTCTGAATAAGCCGGTACGTTTTCACACGGGCGATAATGCCTTGATAAATCTATACGTTTGATATTAAAAGGATATTTTAGAAAAGAGAGAATTGTCGGGGTGTTACACGTGCTTTATTTGTGTGGGTTGATCATGGCTATGCCTTATTGATCCTGTGATGACCCATTTTGGTGAGCAGTCTCTAAGGATCGATAAGCGTTGCCCATCTACAGGTTTGAAGATGCTGCATCATTGGGATCGGGATTAGGGAGCTAGTAGTTTAGTTTTATTTGCTAAAGTAACTTTGGTTTGTTTAATTGGACTTTAAACTTGTTGAACTAGTTACATCGACTTTGCTTTCGTTGGTTGGTTTTGGAATTAATCTCGTAGTTGACTATTTATAAATTTAAAGTTAGTTTTATGTTTTCCGCTGCAAAATTCTGAATAAGCCGTTACGTTTTCACACGGGCGATAATGTCTTGATAATTCTCTACGTTTTATATAAAAAGGTTATTTTAGAAAAGAGAGAATTATCGGGGTGTTACAAATACCATGTCTAAAGCATATAAAACATAAAATCATAATACGATCATAAGGTTCACAACATAAATACACAATTACCATAGGTAAACTATTGGAGTTTCATACTTAAAATCAATATATATCATTTGAAATTTAATTATTCCCTCCCACTACAAAAAAAAAACGCAGCACATTGTGACGCTTTTTGGGCCAAATTGCGACGGAAAATAGTGTCTCTATTTCACATAGCAACGCTCTGGTAGAGAGTCGCAATTTTCATTGCCGCTATTTACCGACGCTTTAGAGCGTCACATTTTGCAAAAATAACGATGTATTTAGCAGGCACTATTGGGGATATAGAGGCTCTTTAGGTAGTCGCAATATTTAGACTAAAAAAAGTGTCCTTGTTTGCACGCTTATAGACGCATTTCTCCGCCATTATCCACCATAAAACGATGCTTTTCGCAACCGAAATATATAGACTCTTATTAGAGTTCCTATCTTTACTTTCGTGCGAGTTCTCTCCATTCCCTCCAAAATAATTTAGACCCTTTGGAGCGTCACAATTTATATATATATATATATATATATATATATATATATATATATATATATATATATATATATATATATATATATATATATATATATATATATATATATATATATATATATATATATATATATATATATATATATATATATATATATATATATATCAATTAATCTAAAATCATGAATTATCTATAAAAATATATATTGACCATAGATGATAGTAATCAAATACTCAATCTACTACATTATCATAAAACATTGTAACGTCATGCTTTGATTAATTTAGAAAAAGTGATAACAATCATCCGGTCCATACATTAAATTAATTTGCAGAGTCTAGTCAACTGAAATAAAAGCAATATGTTAAAAAAAAAAAAAAAAAACAACTTCCTAACATCATTTTTTCCACAAGATAGTCCAAAACTAAATAAAAACTAATTTTCCTGACTACGTACGAACTAATTACCAAGTAAACTTGTTGCTATGCTAGCTTAGCTTCAATTGTTCTCTTGATCTACATTTTACCATTACCATTTGAATCATCAATAATCTGCAAAGAAAATTTAATATGTCAAATATATATACAAAGCATGATGAACATATTTTAAAATCAAGGAAAAATTAATAGTAATCTAAACTACTAGTAACAGAAACACAAAAACATGGAAACAAATGCATACACGCCCCAATGTGACGAGTCTGGGAAGAGAATTCACACAATCAAGAAAAAGATTCCTATTAGACCTCATAAGTTGAATGATAATGCATTGACTAGCTTTTCTTTCACAACTATAATTAGAGCATAGTACAATAAACTTCCTTTTTGATGATCGGAGTTCAACATTTGCACAAATTTAAATGAATACACTGCACCATACCCAATCACGGGCCACAACTACTCGTAAGAAACCAGTGTATAAAGACTAAAACGTCCAAGTTCTCGAATATCAAGTTTATACATTATCATAAACACAATCACTCCCATACCAGGTTAGCTATGCATAGTAGTTGCTCTAGTTCACTTTAAAAAAAATAGTCCAACCCAAAGAATGAAAGATCCTATAGAAGCAAGGAGATCCTTAAAAGTAGTAGCTAAGCAAGTGTGTTGCATTGCCCTTACTTCCTCTCACCTATCAATTTTGTCTCGGCCTCACAGGTTCACATGGACAAACTCTTTATTTCAATATTTTCTGCTCAAAACTTAGAACAGAAGATGATTCATACGGAGTATGTAGTTGAATGATAATGCAGACTTGTTATACCTTCACAAGTATGAGAATGGACAATGGTTTATTAGTTCATAACCCATTGATTTTAATCAAAACTCAAACAACTTTTAGTTTCTATGCCATTTAGCATCTTTCTTGTGCCCAACTGATATATATTTGCTTTTTCCTACATATTTTGAATGACATATATCCTTCCTTTTTTTACAGGAGTATACAAATAAGAAGATGAAATCACCATTAACCACAAAGATATAGTCACAGGTTTTCACTTGCAACAAGTAATAGACTAACAGTGAAATGAAGGTTTACTGCTGAGACCACTCTCACCAAGAACGACATTTACTTTAATGGCACACAATGGGGATCGCTTAAAAAAAGAGAAAAAGAGAACCTATGAAGTGAAACCGACCCTTTCACATCAATTCAAATACACAATATTATGTCAAGCACAACAACTTTCTAGAGGTACATAAAGTAAGAATTAAACAAATTAAAGGAAAGACATCCAAAACATCAATAATGATAGTAGCATTTTCTGTACTGAACTTGTTAAGACTAAGTGGCAAGATCTAAGAAATTCGGTGATAGAAGAAACAGGAAATGGCCATCCAAGTATTGTTTACAAACTTGACTAGTTTTTCATAATTACTTCTCAGAAGTATACAACGGCCTAGTAGATATAGTTACTCCTTAATCCTTTTCACTGCAGATCCATACAAATTTATCTTTTGGTTCTTGTTCTGTGATAAAACACATTACCATAAGCCAATTTTCACTGCAGTGTGGGACCTTATGCTAATTTCCATCAAATGTCATGTGAAATGAGAAACAAGAACCAATATATGCTATTACAGTTTGGCATGTCAAAAAACTTTAGCAGTCTCGATAGCAAAAAATCCTCCAAAAAGCACCGCACATAACACAGCAAAGTCATAGCCTTATTTCCCAAAAGGATGGGGTCGGCTGCATGAAAATTGATCTTTTATATATATATATATATATATATATATATATATATATATATATTTATATAAACTACAGGTGTTTATTCCACAAGAGGGATATTGAATTCACTTAACCATAAAATGTGAATCTCCGATACTCCAGGTCAGAAAAGAACTGATCTGAACAGAACTGATCTGACCAGTTTTGATTATTTCTGATAAGATCAGTTCTGTTCTAACCAGTTCTATTTAGATCAGTTATGAACTGATCAGATCAGTTCTGAACTAATCAGACCAGTTTTGAACTGATCAGACCAGTTTTGAACTGATCAGACCAGTTATGTTCTGATCAATTAGTTCTGTTATGACCAGTTCTGTTTAGATCAGTTATGTTCTGACCAGTTTTGTTTAGATTAGTTATGTTCTGATCAGTTTAGTTAAGACCAGTTCAGTTCAAGCTTATATTTCACCTGCTGATGTCAAAGAAGGTAATGGTCATGGATTACATCGCGGAGTTTTGAGCTAGAACCACTAGTAGAAAAAACCCTTATTGCAGCGGGCTTTTAGACCCCTGTTGCAGCGTACATCGTATGCTGCAACTGGGGGGGGCTGCAACAAGTCTGAACTTGTTGCAGCGTACAATGTTCGCTGCAAAAAGAACTTTTTTGCAGCGTACATTTGCATGTACGCTGCAACGAGTGTCAAAATTTTGGCAAAATTATTGACTTGTTTCATCGTACAAAGAAGTGTACGCTGCAAAAAAAACTCCACTTGTTGCAGGGTACATCTATTTGTACACTGCAACAAGTCAATATTTTGCCAAATTTTACACCCTTGTTGCAGCGTACATATATATATGTACGCTGCAACAAAGCACTTTTGGCCGGAAAATTCTAATTTTGCTTAGGGATTTTGCACCAAATATAGAAACTTGTCATAACAATAATAGAATATCGCAACCTGTATAACAAATATATAAACAATAATTGTAGTTTTGTATACATCCCAAAACCAAAGTGCACGTACTAATATATTTAAATATATGTACGTTCCAATTTCAACGTACGCATGCATTTTGACATAAAAGATTGTTCTATACATCTAAACCAACTCGATCAAGCTCCCTCAGGTCAATAATAAATACTTGTTGGTAAAAAACTTCGCCCATTGCTCACGAACCACATCAATTTCCTCACTAGCATAAGGTGCAGTCCTCGGAGTATAGACCTTACAAAAACAAAAATTTGATGGGAGCATTAGATCGATTAAATGCAAATGAAATGTCACATTTTAACATTCAAGCAACTAATGACAATGTACTAATAGTCTAGAATACAAATCAATTAAGAGTAAGAAAAATTAATTACTTACCAGTTACCTCATCTAGCCGGCCTTCATAGTCATGTAACGTGACTATCTCTAACATGAACTTCATAACGTAATAGCCACACTCCGTTCCGCCGATTTGTTGAGCACACTGATTAAGAAACATAATACTTTATCTTGTAAGGCCAATAGTTAATAAAAACAAAGCAAAAGTTAATTAAGTAACATGTTAAGTTATACCTCTATATGAATGGGTTTACACGACTTAAAACTCGTTTTATTCGGACAACTCCCACCATTGCACTTGTACACTTGGTATGCCCTAGAAAATTAACGAAACACGAGTACTCATGAATATGATTTTGGCTTAGGTTTCTTAAAGACTAATGTAATTTGTAAGCAAAAGAACTTACAAACTCAAGATTCCCCATGCATAATCTGTTCGACGTGGATCTCTAGCAGAATCGAAAATATATACACAACCTCTACGTAGGTCCATCATGTATAAATTCCAATGATTTCTGTATAATTTATAAATGATATAGTAAATATTTAACAACAATAATAATTATATATGAAACTTATATAACACACTTACTCTTGATTATATGGGATTAAAAACCAATTGGTTAGGTTAGGATTACCCATCTTCTCCTTTTCAATTTCAGCTTGGAAATTTTTTCTCAAATACATTGTTGGCGCTCCAGGGTCGGCCTTGATTCTAGTGCTTGACATAATCTCAGGACAAATGAACGAAATCCGAGACATTTCAAATGATTTGGTATGATCGTGCAATAAACACCTACAAAATAAACAAGATTACACTTTTAGGAGCGATAAAGAAAAAAACTTCAAAGAAATAATAGTTAACAACAATAAAACATTTAGCAATTAGCATTTGTATTAATCATAAATATATTGGAATGAGTCTTGGAAACTTGAAAATCTCATTTTAGCTCTAAATATGACTTATACCGACCCAATGAGTCTAAAATGTGCATAAATAGGTTCGAATGAGCTTTAGAAACTTAAAACTATGCATATTAGTCATGTAATAAGAATCAAATGAGTCCTTAGGTTCTTTAGTTCAAAGTTGGGAGCGGAAATGTCATTTTAACTCTAAATATGACCTATAACGACCCAACGAGCCTTAAATGTGCATAAATAGGTTCAAATGAGTTTTAGAAACTTAAAACTATGCATATTAGTCAAGTAATAAGAATCAAATGTATTATTAGGTTCTTTAGTTCAAAGTTGGGAGCGAAAATGTCATTTTAGCTCTAAATATGACTTATAAATACCCAATGAGCCTTAAATGTGCATAAATAGGTTCAAATGAGTTTTAGAAACTTAAAAATATGCATATTAGTCATGTAATAAGAATCAAATGAGTCCTTAGGTTATTTAGTTCAAAGTTGGGAGCGGAAATGTCATTTTAGCTCTAAATATGACCTATAACGACCCAATGAGCCTTAAATGTGCATAAATAGGTTCAAATGAGTTTTAGAAAGTTAAAACTATGCATATTAGTAATGTAATAAGAATCAAATGTATCCTTAGGTTCTTTAGTTCAAAGTTGGGAGCGAAAATGTCATTTTAGCTCTAAATATGACCTATAAATACCCAATGAGCCTTAAATGTGCATAAATAAGTCCAAATGAGTTTTAGAAACTTAAAAATATGCATATTAGTCATGTAATAAGAATCAAATGAGTCCTTAGGTTCTTTAGTTCAAAGTTGGGAGCGGAAATGTCATTTTAGCTCTAAATATGACCTATAACGACCCAACGAGCCTTAAATGTGCATAAATAGGTTCAAATGAGTTTTATAAACTTAAAACTATGCATATTAGTCATGTAATAAGAATCAAATGTATCCTTAGGTTCTTTAGTTCAAAGTTGGGAGCGGAAATGTCATTTTAGCTCTAAATATGACCTATAACGACCCAATGAGTCTTAAATGTGCATAAATAGGTTCAAATGAGTTTTAGAAACTTAAAACTATGCATATGACCTAACAACTCAATTAACCTTAAATGTGCATAGAGAGATTGGAATGAGTCTTGGAAACTTAAACTAAGCATATTAATAATGAAACTTAAACAAAATATAATTTTTAAATCAAAATGGTTTGCTTCAGGGGTTGCAAGTTAATGTCCAAAAGGAACTCTAAGTTCTGTTTAGTTCAAGATTCTCAAGCAAAAGGAACTTATCTTATATAGACCAGACCGGCATAAGAACATTAGAACTTAAACTCTAAAGCATTAGCAGATTTATCCAATACGTTGTTGACTTGTTCACTAGTTGTTGCTATGATCTGTAACTGACAGATTTACAAATCCTTCTCCGAGAGCAAAAAAAACATGGTGCAAATTTCGAGTGTCAAATTGATCTGAAACTGAGCATTTACTAATACAAAACTAGAAAAGGAAGAAACAAAATCCATAACATAATACCTCAGAAATCCATGTAGACGCTGGCTTAAGTGAAAACATACCCCTAAGGAACATCTCTAACAAGCATCCGGTCTCCATCTTTATCTTCATAAGTAAGCACAAAATCTGATGATCCATCTAATAACATTGAAGGTCTCGTCATTTTGGGCATCAACGTAAGCTCCTCTCCACTTGATTCTGAGGGAACATAAATAGCAATAATTACTCACCAAAAGTAAGGACATTTCAGACACAAGTGCGCTGCTAGACAAACAGATACTTCATATCACAACACGAAATGGTTGGTTTCAACTATTGCCAATACCACACCCGCCTAGAACTAAGACCTCAGGACTTTCATCCCTGACTAGAAATTAGAGCCACTCTTGTCCATACCACTATGTATTCTGATCATAAAGTTGCTTTGAAGTTATGCCATTAAAACTTTTTCTTTTTTTTCTTCCCTTGATTGCTAAACATTTATACCCTTTCAAGAAATTATCCTATCATCAAGAAAGCAAAAAGCAACCACTAATATGTAAACCAATTAAAGAAAAACAACAAAAATACTCTATCAAATCAAATCAGCATAAAAAGAAAGGATTCTCATTTTATCACTCAATATTGATCTATCTTATTAAGCTTAATTATATTCAAGTTACTATATCATCAAAAAATAAAATGAAACAGAAAAAAAAGAGCAAAGTTGCAAGAGCATACTCTCAACAGCTCCATTAGTGAACATATCCTCCAACATTAGCCCTAACGACTCGTAGCTCGAGTGCGCATTAAGATCGACCTTCCTTCCAATTGCAACACCATCCATATTCACCTTCACAAACAAGCAACTTTTATGTGGAACTCTCTCCTTGGCGTTACCCTTCTCCTCAGCACTATACATAACATCTTTCCGTTTCATTTCATCAAACTCTGCCTTGCTTTCTTCATTCGCAACCGATTTAGCTTGGTTCACCATGCTGTTCATCCTGTATGCCCTTATTGGAGGACATCCCACAACTTGATTGCTCTCACACAACAGTAAACACCACCCACCAAAATTTAATCATGAAAAAACAATTCCAACAAGATAAATTACAAAGTTAACAAAACTCCTTGAAAATAAAGACTAATTCAGTCTAAAAACCCAATATAAGTAATCATTGTACTCAATTTTTTAAATTACGATAGAAATAGATGAAATTGCTCTGAAAATACAAAACAAACCTGCAAATTATACACCCAAATTCATGAATTACCAATAAAACAGATGAAACTGCTGACAATTATAAAACCGTCAAACAAACCAACAAATTATTCACCCAAAATTCATTTAAAAAAACAGGTGAAATTGCAGTCAAACCTCAAAACTGAAACTCCCAAAATTACTAAACCATCTAAAAAACGGGGGAAATCAACACATGAAAAATACCCAAAATTGAAAGTAAGAAGAAAAATAAGAGTAAAATACCTAACAGCCGTAGGAGAAATGACGCGCTTAGTACCAGAAGAAGCATTGTGATTGTTAACAGGAGAAATTAAACAAATCAATTGCTATACACAAATCAATTGCTAAGAACACAGTGTTCCTTTTTCATACAAATTTATACGAAAATCTAAGAGATTGAATCAAAAGTTATTACAATAACATAATAAACAAAATCTGAATCCAAATCTGACCATTTTGTCCAAAATCAATCCAAATCCAATAACCAATTAAATCGCGATTTAGGGTTCTTCGTCATATTACTTTTCCATATATATTCTCTGTAAATCAAAATGCAATAAAATTATCAAATTAAAAACATAAAATCACTAATACAACTAACCTTCGTTGTTCGCAATTCACTTATGTAGATTTCACTTGTTCGTTACTTAGATCCATTCGAAAATCAAAATCGAGACTTTTAGGGTTTCTATATAACGAATTTGTTTATTTTTTCGGGAAATTCTTGGAATGCTACAGATTTTGTACAATAATATGAACAATTTGCAAATATATTTTGCGAGAATTTGTAAAAATCTGGAAAAAAATTGGATCAGCGACTAAGCTGAGGGAAGAAGAAGGGAGTTGAGCGCGGGACTATGAAATATTTGGTCTAGATTTTTGAGATTATTTTGTCTTTGAATTAACCAAATACTTGTTGCAGCGAAAAGTTTTACTACATGCTATTGCTATTGCAGGGGGCTTTTACAACGTACGCTGCAACAGTAACGGGCTATTGCAGGGGGCTTTTACAACGTACGCTGCAACAAATGTTTTGCAGGGAACAATTAATTTGTACGCTGCAACAACCCTTTAAAGGGTTTGACCCGCGTTGACCGACTGGTTGTTGAAGCGTATTTATATATGTACGCTGCAACAAGGGTGCTGCAACAGGGGTTTTTTCTACTAGTGAATCTAGGATCGATTAGTGTGCTGGAGGGGAGAGATTGATTTTTATGCACAAAGCAGCTAAGTTGGGTCCACATAGCTAGAAATTCTCATTTGGTTTGAAATAGTAATTCGCTATATAAAATTTTCTCAGTTTTAGTAAGTTGTTGGATATAGTGAGTCCGTGAGTGTGTATGAAATTATTGTAGTAGTGAAGGACAACCATACCAAGGTAGACGAACTGTATATTGAAATCTGTGCACAATGGATTTTGTTGTTCCAGAACCCATCGTTTCTTGCTTGACACATTGATACCAATTGAAGAAAACATACATGCACCGATAACTATTTCATGTTTACTATGACAATCATATGATACTTCATTCGTTCATAAACAATCTTCTTGTTAGGTTTATGCACGTACAAGTTAAGAGTTAGTAGTATTTTATGGTTTATTTTATGCATTTTGGGATTATGCATTTGGGATAATGAGGTAGTTAATTGGCATTGTTTGGTTCGGTAACTAGCTTAATGCTTTCCAATTGTCATTTTATAGTCACGATAATAGATTTTAATCTAATCAAGTTCATATTTTGATATTCACTGAAAATTAGGTTTTTGAGTTTGTATTCACATACACTAACCTCCACAAGCCAATCAATAAGAATTACTCTCATGCTTGGACTGATATCATGTTGTACATATTCCATGTAGTCGACGCAAAGCCTTGGATTAAGCTGCAAGGACGCAAAAACATACTCCGTAACATGAATAAGAAATACGAAGTACATAATAGCCGGGAAAAAAAAAATTACACCTACCCACCCTTTTAAATATTTCTTTTACTTTATCATATTTAATTATATTTACTCACCTTTTTACGCACCCTCCTTTCTTGTCTTAAAATTTGTGCAAATAACAACTATAAATATCATTATGAACCAGAGTTAGTATGTTTGGTCAAAACACGACTCTAAATAGTACACTATATGTTGCACTCCGTAGCTAATATATTAATTTTCTTTTATACTATTATTCCGAAGTACTTAAAACATTAGAACATCATTCATGTCACGTTTAAAATTCTCAGCCAAATCGCAGCCAACCACTAGTCTTATTTTTTTTTTTTGAGATAAACCACTAGCCTTTTAAAATTATAAAGTAAAACAAATATCGTACTCTAAAAAGGGAGAAGTAATACAAATTTTGTAAAGAGCAAACATAAGTCGCCCAACCCTTCGTACAAAAGTTACAAGACCCATAGAAACCCAGCGTTGACACGTCAAAGTTCCACAATATTTGACAAAAAACGGTGGGTGTAGGGGTGTCAATTCTCAATCCGACCCAGTGAACCCGATGGGTTTGTCCGACCGTTTAGAATCCGAACCGTTTAGAACCCGCAAGTTAAAATCCGAAATCCGATCCGATCCGATTATATTCAACCCGAATCCGACCCAACCCGTTAGTATTGATCCGATTAAGATTCGAATCCGTTAACAGACCGATCCGTGACAATCCGAATCCATTTAATCCGATCCGAAGCGATCCGAAACCCGTTTATGATCTGATCCGTTTCAATCCGAATCCGTTCCAACCCGAGGAATATCCGTTTAATCCGATCTGTTTTTAACCCGTGACCCGTTTAATCCGACCTGTTTCAACCCGTGACCCGTTTAATCCGATTCGTTTTTAATTCGTGACCCGTTTAATCCGACCCTTTTCAACCCGTGACCCGTTTAATCCGATCCGTTTTTAATCCGATCCGAACGTTTAATCCAAACCAATTTCCGTTGCTAGAGTTTTTTAGTTATTCAAGGCATTGTTCTTAACCGTTGGTGTTAATGAGCCGAGCCGAGATCGAACATGTATAGGCTCGGCTCGAGCTCGATAAGGATAAGCATAGGCTCGGCTCGAGCTTAAAACTCATCAAGCTTTGAAAACCAAGCTCGGCTCGAGCTCAATAAGCTCAAACTCGGCTCGAGGCTCGACATAACTCGAAGCTCGATATAGGCTAGACGAAACACGTACTAAATATTCTTAAGTAGGCCAAGTTTCCTAGTTTACAAAAAGTATAACCAAGGCCCATAACAATGAAGCTTGTTAAGGCCCAACTGTGCTAGTTAGATGCTTAACAAGTTTCTAGCACTTTTATAACAAGTATTAGGTCTTTTCTCATTCTTCCTCATCCATGTGGGAGTTTCTAACCCTTTTATAAGTAATAGTAGCCTTCTTACCATTCTACCTCATCGATGTGGGAATGCACAAGTACCTCAATAAATCTCTTCTACTTACATACTTTCCTTAATAAGGGCAATTTATTCCAAAGTTCTTGGAATTTTTTTTCTTACTACCAAACCTTGAACACGTTTCATTAATAACCCGTGTATCATACTCGTGGATTATGGTAATGGTTTAATTTGCTGATTCATATTCACTTAATTTTATTTATAACCCAAATAAGTAATTGAACGTGTTGTCATTTAAACTTATTTTATTGTTATTAAAAGTTATATTTTCAATAGAGGTGATAAGTAATTGAACATGTTGTCATTTAAACTTATTTTATTGTTATTAAAAGTTATATTTTCAATAGAGGTGTATTATTGAATAGTTATAGACTTATAAACATAGACACACTTATAGAACTAGATATTTATAAACTTATAACGACATAAAGTTACATAATTATATAGAGATAGACTGATAGCTTTATATAGTTAGTCATATAGTGTTGTACGATTACTCGTTCCGTAAACGATTACAGATGTATATCCTTATAGTTACATTCTTGTGTTGTTTTAGTTAAAAGTTAAAAACTATATATGATCATCACTATCAGTTATTAATTTGTTAGAGTAATCGTTATTAATCGTTATAAATTATAATCGTTAATTCGTTACAGTATTATAGAGATTATGTTACGGACTTACAGTATTATAGAATTACTATTGTTAGACTTGTAAACATTATAAACTTACTTGACTCTATATTTATAATGTGATAGAAATATAAAATTATATATTTGTAAACTTATAATCTTATAAAAAAGTATATATAGTTGTAGCTTATAGAGTTATTTACTTTGTAATTATCGTTTGATAACCATATAGTTATATAATTGTGTAGTTATAGCCTTACAAAGTTTATTGTATGGTTATAGTCGTACAGATGGTTATCATCATCAATCCACAAGATATCCAATTTCGTATATGAAAAAATTATAAAAACTTGATATTCTGAAAATATATATCGAGACCAATATAACAAGATCTTACATGATAACATTTTGATGTATATAAATTCTAATAGTGAGAATCTATGGTCAAAGTTTTCATACTTTGGACACATATTCTAAGACGTAAACTACTTTCAGGAATGGAGGTAGTATTAAACCAAGTTATAAAATATACTCAATAACTTATATTACTGATCTTAAATTCTTATTACTTTTAAAAGTTAGTTATCGTTTGCGTCCCCTAATTAAGCCATCGATATTATAATATATAATTTGGAACCGAACTGACCCAAATTCCAACCCACTACCAAATAACCCGATCCGATAACTATCCTAACCAATATAAAACTGAATCCAATGTAACCAGGCTAAATTTGTTTCAATCCGACCCATTTTAGTCTGTTACCGATTAATCCGATCCGATATGAATCCGATCCGATTTGAATCCGATCCGAAATGAATCCGATCCGAAATGAATCCGATCCGAAATGAATCCGATCCGAAATGAATCCGATCCGATCTGAATCCGCCCGACATGAACCCGAACCCGTTATAGTCCGACTAAACCCGTTAGCAATCCGTCATATTCCAATCCGATCCGATCCGACCCAAACCGACTACAATCCGACCAGTTTACAACCCGACCCGATATGAATCTGTGAATAAAAAATCCGACCCGATCCGGTCCGTTAAGTTTTCAATCCGATCCGATCCGATCCGTTAGCCAAATTAATCCGTTCCAATCCGATCCGTTCCAATCCGAATCCGATGAGTCTGACCCAAACCCGATCCGTTGATCCGATTTGACACCCCTAGGTGGGTGTCATAACAAACAGAAAACCCCATAAAACTTGAAAAAATTGGGAGATAGGATCGTAGGAATGGGCTTGGTAGGTGGGGTGGACAAAACAAAACAAATTGCTCTTGTTATATTCATTCTTCTGTTACAACAACCATAAAATAGCACTTTACTTGTACTTCTAGCTTAAAATACAACTTCTTGAATCATATACTCGAATTCGGTTCAACCCTAATTTGTACTTCGTGCTACCCTTATTTCAAAATTAGTTACAAAATCTTGTCTTTTGGTGTTACTCTCTTATCTTAAGTTATCATTTAATTCGTATTTTAATGTAATACTTTTTGTTAGATACAATTATTTATATATAAAACAAAGTGTATGCAATCTACTATAAACTTAAGTATTACGGAGTACTCCGTACTGGTGGTACCTAAAACTTGTGATGATCCATATTCTAACAATATTATTTGCCTTTTATAATTCCCTTTAAAATAAGAAACAGTGATCACAACATGAGAGAAAAATTACTTTAAATAATCCGACCTTTCGACGATTTCCTGTTAATAATCCAACATTTGGATTATTATCTAATAATCTAACATTTGCACCCCATTAACTTTTATTGCACCCAACAGGTCACCAACCTGATACAACAGGTTACCCATACACGTGTAATGCAATAATTTGTTCTAAGTTTTTTGTTTTTTCTTTCATCTTCCTTCTTAATTTTTTCCCTATCATCTTCCTTGCTCCTGCAACTGGTAGATTCCTTATCTCTCTCCTCTTTCCTTAATGTTTTTGTTGTCTTTAATTTATCCTCCATTCCTCCTCCTTCCCCATTTCTGCATTTCATTAATTTGTTCATCCCATCATCTCTTTCTTCCCAAAATCAAAGGATCCGGCCCAATCCATATAACATCAATTTCACTCAAAAAATCATACTCCAAGCTTTCCTCAACATTTACCCCCCTTTCCCCACAACTCCGTCTATCTGAACCTTTTAGTTGTCCAATTTTTTGTGATCGATTCCATCAATTGCAAAGGAACCGGTAACATCATACTCAATGACTCGCGCAATCCTAGATTGAATATCTAAAATGATTATGATTCGTGGTTTATTGCAAGTGTGACAAACTCATAATCAATCACAAAAACAGCACCATCCATTTCAGTTTATTTTTTGAAGAAATCAACAACATAAAAGAACTTACAAAGTTTATTTGGTATTAGAGATAGATAATGAAGAATTGACGAATTTCTATTGAAATTTTATAAACCACTGAGTATGAGCAAGGATATCTATGATTATATAAAGAACGGAAATGTGAGATCGAATGGGTGGGAACTGGGAAATGGAGATTTCAAGGTAGGCCAATTGGGTTCATACATATATGAAGGTGCAAATGCGGGTAGGCTGCAATGTTAACTAACCACCCTTGCTTCTGTCACCTCCTTTATTTGGTTATAATCAATCCACACCATCTCAGAACAACCCATCAAAAAGTCCATAAAATCAAACAAAACCCAGTAATTAACTCTTTTCTAAAATTTACAAACCTAAAAATGAATTACCAAAAAAAAAAAAGATTTGATTTTTATAGAAATTAAGGAAAAGAGCTAGGAATTTAACTTATTGTAGGATAGAGATGAAAGAATTGATTGTAGGGGAGAGAGAAAATGGTCTCCAAGAAGAATAGGGAGGAAGAGGAAGGAGGTAGAACGCTGAAAAATGGAGGGAGCAGAGGGGGAAGGAGAAAGAACAGAGAAAGGAGAGAAAAAAAAGTTACCTTCTTACCCGGTTACCGGTCAAATAGGTGCAACAAAAGTTAATGGGGTGCATAAGTTGGATTATTATATAATAATTCAAAGGTTGGATTATTAACGGAAAATCGTCAAAAGGTTGGATTATTTAAAGTAATTTTTCCAAACATTTAAGGTGACGAGTCTTCACACCCATCAAAGTATACGGAGTAAAAGGGTAACTTTTTTATGTGTCGGGTAAAACATTATAGACCCGATACACACAATGACACAATACCAATTGAAAAAGAAAATAAAAAAATAAAAAAAAACCAGAAAAATTTACGGGGGTGTGAAAATTCGACGAAGAGGAAAGAAGAAGGTAAACACTAAACAGGGACATAGACAAAGACAAAGACAAAGACACAGACAACAACGGAGGAAATTAAAACCCAAAGAAAAAATAAAAAGTTTTGAGGAGAGAGAAAAAGATCGAAAGAGAGAAGAGGAGAATCGAGACAGATTGATGGGATTTGTTTGCTGCTGCTGATAAGTTTGAATACAAAAAATTTAAATTAAGCCTCGTTTTATTTTTCCAGATTCGACATTCGATCTTTTTTATTTGATTTATATAATTCTGGGTAAAAAATTGACATGTTGAGCTAGTGCCCAGATTCGATTCCGTTGATAATTCCGTCTTTTGCATCAAACCCTTATCCAAAAATTCGATTTTTAATTGACCCATTACAGGAATTTGATCGAAACACTTTCCTGGGTCGATGAATTTTTGTGGGTTTGTGTTTTTTTGGAGGGTTTGAGGTTGTAGGTTTGTTTGTGTTTTTGGGGAAAATAAGGTTTGCTACTGAATGGGTGATTTTCGGGAACCAAACGGTGTCGTTTTGGAAGAATCTCCGGTATCATCTTCATCTTCTCTATCCACTTTCAGCCCGGAAGTGTGGGCCCGGGCCGAGCAGGCGACCGATGAAATAATCCGACAGGTTCAACCCACTGTTGTGTCGGAGGAGAGGAGACGAGATGTTGTTGATTATGTTCAAAGGCTTTTTAAAGGCTATCTTGGTTGTGAGGTCAGAAGATTTTTTTTCTTCTCTTTTCTACATTTTGAATATTTGTGAGCTAAATTAGTAGTACCTGTTTAATTTTTATGCGGATTGTTTATTATTGTTCATTTTGTTGGATGTTTTGTGATTGCTGGAAAAACCGTTGAGTGATGATTACATTATGATTAGGGTTTTAGATAGGAAGTTAATTACTTTGTTCGCTCGAGGAAGGAGATGGTGTAGTTTCGAGCAGCGATGGCTGTTACACTAGGTTATTCGGAGGAGAGTGATTTGTTAAGGCTTAACACAGTTGTGAACGTAAGTATTTGTTAGCATGTTCATTGCGCTGTAATCTGCTGAAAAAAGGTGATGTTGACTGTCCCTTACGGCCAGATTGGTACTTGGTAATAAAGTAATGGGAATGAAATAAGGTAATGGCAAGGGGAATGAAGGAATGGACATGAGATATGGTAATTGAATTGTACTGTTTGGTGTGTGTTAATATAGAATGGTAATGGACGAAAAAAAATTCATATCTTGGCTTTGGTGTTCGGTAATGGGAATAGTAAGAATGGTAATGGAAAAAAAATAAAATCATTTGTATCCTTCATCTACCATGGCTTCCAACGAGGTACAAACAAATGATTGAAGATATGAAGAAAATAATCAAAATCAAATTGATTCCTTACAGTTTGGAGTGTATATATTGGATATCTATGATATAAAAATCAAAAGAAATCCAGAATACATAAATGCAGAGAACAACAGAGAAAGAAAATGCGATGAAGGAAGGTGAATTGATGATCTCCATTGATGTTTGCACAAAGGAGAGAGGAATTGAGGAGAGAGAAAGAAAAAGGTGCAGTAACAAAGTGTGGATTTCACTTTTTACAAGACAGTGCACGTGTGTTTCTTCCCCAAGCATTACATAAATGAGAACTTCTATTACCAGATTTCATTCCTTAGCATTACCATTTAAGGATGCCAAATGATCATAATATGGTAATGAAAATTTCATTACCATTACCACCCTTCTATTACCGCCTACCAAACGGGCCGTTAGAGTTTTTCAGTTTGTTTTGACAAGTAATCATGCGCATGATTACCGACACATTGTGTGCGTGTATGGTGTGCATACTATAGTGGTTAGTTCGAATCTTTCAAATGTGAAGGAAGTAATTAATTTGGGATACAACCAATGTCAAACTGTCACTCACATGCGTTCCTGTTCCAATATGATGTTCCTGTTCCAATATGACCAAGTGTTCTATCAAAAGGAAAGAGAGTGCGTATGTGAGAACATGGTGGGTAATGTGAGTTTTTTTTTTTTGGTAATAAAGGATATCAATCAAAGTCTTAATAGCCATGTACATTTGTTGTTTGATGGGAGTTTTTCTACTGTATTTGAATTTTAATCCTTCACAAATTTGGTTAAATTATCCTTCCCTAATCATATTATTTACGAATGTGAAGCATCAAAGTATTGAAAGATTGCTTGAAGATAGCTACATAAATGCATGAATCTTAAAAGTCATTGAGAGAAAAAAAAAAAAAAAAAAACAGCGCTGATAGTTGCTCCTTTCACCTGGTCACGAGAAAGAAAAAATGGAGCCAACCTTTCATTCCATCACTTTCCCCTTTGAACTAGAATTTAGATGACCAGTTTCTCTCCATTGTGTTCAAGGGATTAAGAGAAATTTTCTTATTTTCTATTTAACGACACCAAATCACCCATCCTATTTGCTTTATCATCCTCTAACATACTAAGTGTAACTGGAGTGTTAGAAGTGTGTCTGAAAGTATGTGCAATAATGTTTCTAATTTTTGCGGGAAAAAGTTATAATAGACTTATAGTAACATTGTTGGTAGGTGTGCTCCGGAAAAAGCACCGATACTTCCTTTACCGACTAATTATTTATCTTTTGAGTATGAATTGTTGCTCCTGCATACTGAAGAGTGTATCTCCAGAATCTCGGCTTTACCAAGTAGGTGGTTCAACTATAGCCACTGGTAGAAAACTATAGCATCAAGATACGAAATGGCTAAGTAAGAAAATTTGTAAGCAAGCAAGTGAGAGAGTTTGGAAATGGTTTTTGTATTGCTTGATAAAGATTGCATGTGTTGGTTGTATGTACAAATGAATGGGACAACCTATTTATAGGCACCCAAGTCCCTCGAACATTCTACTCTGCAATATTCTACACCCTAATATACAAGGAAACCTCTATATAGTCTCTAGAATGTTCCCACCTCCCGTGGAACTTGTACATACGAGGAGACTTCTAGAAAGCTCCCTAAAATATGTACAAAGGGTTCTAGACTCTTCCCTCACCTAGAACGTTCAAGAAATAACCAAGCTAGAAGTCCAAAGAACATCGTAGAGCATTTTAGAATCTTCTTGGTCCATCCCTACTGACCTGCTGCTAAATGGGCCTTTTGTGCCTGGACTAGGAACTCCGTCCAGACCATCATCTTCATTGGGCCAAAACCGGTCTGACCCAAAGTTATAGCTCCAACAGACTTCATTTGGTCCACCCATTGTTGCGTTACTGTCATGTGGCCATGTGGGTGTTATTTATCCCTTATCCAAAATATTCCTCAATAGGGGTGGACAGCTTCTTGCTGCTGCTGCTGCCCTGGCACGCCCCCATGGCCCGTGATGCTTCCACGGCGCCCAGTGCCAGCTTCGATGATGGTGCACCCTGATGCCTCGATGCCCCACAACCCCTTTTCCAATGGTGCACCATGTTGTCTGGGGGTGCCAACTGTGGCAGCTGCCCTTGTCGCCACCCTTGGCGGTGCACCGCGTTGCCTTGCGATGTGCATGTTGCTGCATGCGATGGTGTGGGAGGCCATCGGCGACAACTTGGTGACATGGATAGCTTGCACTATTCTCTTTAGCATATTCCTTTTTCTTCATCCATTTCCCTTTTATTGGTGGTGGTGGGAAGGGTGAGCCGGTAATGAGAAAAATAAAGAAACTTCCCTGTTTGTCCTACATCTAAAGAAGAGGCAATTAATTATACTCTTTTTCGTAGTTAGATTCCTGCTACAGTTTGTAGTGTGGCGATTTGGTGAATGTTAATTGCTCAGATGGGTTGACCATTATTAGGGCCTTTAGGGCTAAAAGCTTGTTACTGCGTACAATCTATATTATATGCTGATTGTATAGATAAGGGTGAGAGCCATTTTGGAAAGCTTAAATTTGAGAAGTGGAATTAGATTGGGAAGGACAACATAATAAAAAAAGGATCAATACAAACTTAAGCACTAGCGGTAAGAAAGTCATTTGGGAAATTAAATTCTAACAAATCAAAAGATTATGTGTAGGATGGGTAATATATGTAACACAAATGTTGAAGGTCAATGTAATAATTGAGAAATCGAGATGCTAATGGCTGCCAGTGCAATTGATTTATGATTTTCTCAAGAAATGAGGAAATACCATTGCTTTAGAGATGCAAAGATGCAGATTTTTGCAGCTAATCTACATATTTATGCCTTTACATTTAGAGTGCGTTCTATTCACCTGATTTTCACTTATTTTTCCTGAACTTATCTTATGTGAACTTATTTGAACTTAACTGAACGTATCTGAATTTATCTGAACTTATCAAAACATATTTTAGTTATAAGTTGTACTTGGTCAACCCTTATTTTTCCTGAACTTATCTTATCTGAACTTATTTTTTCTGATATAAGTGGAAATAAAGTGAACAGAACAAAGCCTTACTTGAGTGCATGAGCATACTTTTCTTACTTTCTTGGGAAAGGATGATACAGGTTGGAGCTGTAATGGAGGCCATAGGTTCGACTTCATTCTTACCATAACCTAAAAATAAAGAATAAAAGAAGCTAAAGGAAGGGTGGAGAATGTCATGATTGAACAAGAAGCTTTATGTTTTATTGTTTCTATTGTATGGTTCTTCACTTGGAAGGAGCATATTTTGCGTGCTTTTAATTTGAGCACTATGTTAGAAAATTGTCACTGTGAACTAAAGCTAACATCTGCTTTTTGATACTGTCAGATTTTTCCTTTCGGATCAGTACCATTGAAGACTTATCTTCCTGATGGTGACATTGATCTTACTGCGTTTTGTGGTTTTAATCTAGAGGAAGCGTTTGCAAAAGATGTATTCTCTGTCCTAGAAGCAGAAGATCATAACCCTGCTTCTGAATTCGTTGTAAAGGATGTGCAATATATTCGTGCAGAGGTCTATCTTCTAACCTAGATATTTTTTTATGACTTTTTCTTTGTCCATGAAAATTGATATATTTTGTATGCTTTCTAGGAAATAGATGTAATGATTTGTACAATGCATTGAGTAAAGCTATACCCTTTGGTCTTTTTCCTATTAGAATTTATTACAGGAACAAAAAGTGGGAATGTTGGCTCTGGTAAATCAGTTGTTTAGTTTGCTCAATAACTTACCATATTTCAATCATATCCCTACTTTTAGTATTTGAGGATTTTAATCCCTGGCTGTTTACTTATTTTTATCATTGTGTCTTGTGCACATATGCAATCCTTTAATATTTCGATCCTTTTTGGCTTTATGTAGGGGTAAAACTTTAATGTTCTGATAATTATCATGCCTTCTCTTTCTTGTATTCGTCATGATCCATGGTTCTCAACTAATATGAAGATTATATGTTTTAAATGAAGTAAAAGTAAAATAAAAAAGGAAATGGAGGATTTGAGGGCTACTTGTTCATCATTTGCTTCATGGTGATAAAAATGCAACTCTCTTTCTCTCTCTCTCTCTCTCTCTCTCTCACACACACACACACACACACACACACACACACACACACACGCACACACACACACGCACACACTCAGACACATGAAATTGTGTCATTTCTGGTTATCGCGACAACACCTACTGATAAGTCTCCTTCGTTTCATGTTGATGTTGCTACGTAGAATCTGGAGAGAATCAAGGAAAAGGTGCACGCATTATATAAAAAATGTGAGTTAGTAGATTTGAAAGGTTAAGTGGATCCCATTTTGTAGGGAATATGAGGATAAATAATCACGAAGTAAGTGGGCGGAGTTAGTGGAGCCGTGGGGATAAGTGGGACCTATTAGGACTGTATTTGGTTGGAATGGAGAATAATTCCCCAATGTGAAGTGTCACTTCTCTGAAGATAGACATTCCAGGACTAAATTTCATAATTTTTTGCTGTCTTGACATTCCATTTTTTTAGCAGCACTAAAGGATCAAGAGCTTGCATATCCTTTTCTTCCCCTTCTCTCTACTTGAGCTTACATTAAGGCCTTCCCGCAGTTGTTACCATATCTATATATATGCGTCATTGTTGTGATGAAGGATTGTAATCATAACTATAAAAGAAATAAGAAGTGTTTTCATAATATGATTTTGTAGTGATAAAGATTGTAGGATTAGAAACCTATATTTACTCAATAATAATTTGTAATACTGTTATTAGAACTTCCCTTAGAAAAAGAAGTAGTTTAGGCTGTGTCAACAGCAAAGGCAATACTGAAAATGCTAAGTGTAAGAAGTTTGAAAATTTGCAGCAGAGTTTTTATGGATGCTAGTCAGACCTACATTAGCAACATGTGACATGTGATTTTGAGGAGTCCTTTAACTTCAACTTTAACCTCAAATTTCTGTTCCTGCTGTACTAGAACTTCTGATACCCTTTGCTTCTTGTTTTATACGCAGTTTGTTTATGATTTGGAATTTCTGATTGCAGGTTAAACTTGTAAAATGCCTGGTACAGAATATTGTTGTAGACATATCGTTTAATCAGATAGGAGGATTGTGCGCGCTTTGTTTTCTTGAGGAGGTCTGTTTTTCTTAACCTTTGAGATTTTTAATATCTTATGGATATGGAGAGTTGTTCATGAATATTTGTTGTGAAAAGAGTATTTTTGGGGTTCCATCTTTCAAGACATCCTATTTTCTCTAATTGAAAAGTTAATCAATTTTTTTTTCTTTTGACGGTCCTTGGAAGTCGCTTATGTACAGAAATTCCCATGAAGTCACTTTTCCCGTTTCCGAAGCTTGGGAACTCAAGGAAACTGAGGGGGGTAACACTTTCTCTGAATGAACAGGAAGTTTTCACCCGTCGAGGAAACTTAGTGTCACAAAATGACCTTTTTATTTCTAAAATCTCTTTGCATTAATCAAACTAATTTATTACCCTCCTCATTACAATATTTGTTGAAAGCAAACAAAGGAAATTTGGATTTCTAAGCAAAGATTAATTGGTTAAGTTTTTGCATTTCCGCATTTTGTAGATGGTAATTTTATGAAAATTCTAATTCTACGTTTCTGCATTTCCCGCATCCCGTTTCTGTGCTACATGCTGTTGGACACTTTGTTGTACTGGGATAAGGTTGCTTACATCTTACCCATCCTAAAGACCTCTTTGATGGGTACCTCGATGCTATGGTGGTTAGTGAAACAAAATTTGTGGTAACATAGATGTATTTTGCTACCATTGTCTGCCTAGAAACACTAACAAATTATCATGGTTTGCATAGTAAATGAGATGGGTTTCTATTTTTAAATATCATTTCCAATTTAGCATGTGATGTCGATTTGTTGGTTGAAAGATTAGGTGAAACATCTAGAATCCACCGTTTGTGTTTCAAGGTGTATATTTTCTGCAATATTGAGGATGAAACTAGTTTTGCATACTTCTATGAGGAAATGTCAATTAGTTAGAATCCAATCTCAAATGCAAGATGCTCATTTACATATACGGTGATAATATAACCTTTTTGTGTTGTTATTTTAAATGCCATGTAGTGGATTCTTAATTTGTTGTGACATAATTTGCATCATTTACATCCCTTTCCTTGTAGGTTGATCGTTTGATTGGCAAAGATCACCTATTTAAGCGCAGTATCATTTTAATTAAGGCCTGGTGTTATTATGAGAGCCGTATACTGGGTGCACATCATGGTTTAATATCTACATATGCCTTAGAGACGCTGGTTTTGTACATTTTCCATCTCTTCCATTCATCTCTGAGTGGCCCTTTGGCAGTAAGTCATTCATGAATTAACAGTTGATTCAGGGCACTTCCCTGTTGTGCATGCTAAATTAGTTTGACTGTTTCAGGTTCTACATAAATTTTTGGATTACTTCAGCAAATTTGACTGGGAAAATTTGTGTGTGAGCTTAAGTGGTCCAGTCCATGTATCAACGTTGCCGGAAATTGTGGGTAAGGTTACACAAGCGTATTTTTTTTAACCACAGATGTATTAGGTCATTAGAATGCTCATTGTTGTTATATATTGGACTACGCAGCCGAGAGTCCAAAAAGCAGCGGGGATGATTTATTGTTGAGTGATGAATTTATGAGGGAATGTGTAAAGAAATTCTCAGTCCCTTCCAGAGGAAACGAGACAAATTACAGGATATTTATGCAGAAGCATCTTAATATAGTTGATCCACTAAAAGAAAATAACAATCTCGGCCGCAGTGTCAGTAAAGGTACAAGACTTTCAGTGTTTTTTTTATAGTTTCATTTTGCTGAATCCCATTTTCTGCAGATCCTTAACTACTTTTTATTCAAAAACGTCTGCTGATGAATTTTGCATGTAGATGTTCTAGGCATCTGGAAAAATTACACCTCTTATTAAGCTCTAAAAAATTAATGTATTTTTAATCTGTTTTTGTTGTCTTTTTCTTTTCTGTTTGTTGACTCCCTTTATGGTTGGCTGAAGTGCCTGGATTGTTTGACAAGTTCTGTAACACAAGTAGGGTTAATCTGTAATCTGTATGGGCTACAACAAAGTACTAATTTGAGAGGATAAACTGTAAAACTCTACGACCTGTGATACACATTAACATGCAAGTGCATGCATGAAAGTCATAGTGATGACTTCATATTGAGGGGCTGCTTTGGTAGTTCGGCATATCTGGAGTAGTTGGGATGAGCATTCTGAAATTCTTCATAAATTGTGTATCTGGATTCTGTCTCCCTTTTTCGATTCTCTGTAATTTGACACTAGCTGCTTATTTGTGTACAGGGAACTTCTTCCGCATAAGGAGCGCTTTCTCATACGGAGCTCGGAAACTTGGTCAGATTTTGTTGCAGCCTGAGGAAAGCATAGCTGAAGAAGTTCGTAAGTTTTTTACTAACACACTGGATAGACATGGAAAAGGACAGAGGCCTGATGTTCAGGACCTTCTGCTAACATCTGGGTGCAATGGGTTTGTCCCTGAGAGGTTCATATCTGAAGCTGAGTCTAGTTTAGATGATACTTGTGTTGTTGAAGAAATATCTGTCGATTTCAGTAACCAATCCTCTGAATATAGTTTAGGTTCTAGGGAAACAAGACACGGTGTAGTTAGTAGCTTTAGAAAGCCTGGAGCTTATTTGGAGGGAACTGAAATTGAACATCATAGAGGTATAGACGGAGCAGTTCCCTTTAGAACTTTACCAGAAGCTCAGTATTCTGAAGATGAACTTCCTGCTTCTGCAAGCCACGGTTCTGATGATGCTATTCATCATTCCACATACGGGATTCAGGATCTTAGAATAACAGAACACAGTGATAAACCTTCCGCATATTTAGAAGAGGATAAAGAATCTCCATTACAGAACGTAGATCATGCACCTAGTCTTATTCTTTCACATCCCTTAGAGAATGGAAAGATGGAAAATGGAGATTTGGGTGACGAGCAACCCACAGAGTCTTCTCTTTTCACTCTCGGTAGAAAGGTTAACGGGAGACCACACACATGTCATGATGGTAGAAATTTCACATCTGGGGAGCAGGAAAATAGTCATTTGTGCAATATTCTGGACTCCAACTCTAGTTATTCATCCATGAATGCAAATGCAAATGCAAATGCAAACTGCTTCCGGAATTCACATTCTGTTTATCGTAATAGTCATTCCTTGACAGCTGGAAATCACGAAACAGTGAAAATCCATCCTGATCTCTCGGGGGATGTTGACAGTCATCTTGAAAATTTGGGATATGGACGATGGTGGTACGATCATGGGTTGCAAATGACAACCCCGCCAATTCATCTGACCCTGCCTCCCATGTTCCAACCAAAAAATCCATGGGATGCTGTACGTCAGTCGGTGCAGTTCAGGCGGGATGTCGTCCCTCAAATGAATGTCTCAAGACCTCCCTTCTTTCCCATGAATTCTCCTGTAGTACATGGTGCTTTTAATGTGGATGAGATGACAAAAGCTCGAGGAACTGGAACTTATTTTCCCATCACGGTATACACAGTATGCCTGTTAGATAGTTTTATCTTGTATATGTTAGTTTGATTTCCCATCACGGTATACACAGTATGTCTATTCAATTTTCTGTGCTTGTTGAAATTGATCTTGTTTCTATCATTTTGCAGAATCATCACTCATACAGAGAAAGGCCCTACTTAAAAGGGAAGTCTCAGGGACAATTGAAGTCTCCTAGGACCAATGGTCGAGGTCCAGGATATTTAGATAGAAACCCACATGTACAATCTCCTGGTCGTCATGGACCTCATGGTGTTGGGAGGCCCAAGTCTTCAGATTCATTTGAAATATCACCTAGGGGAAAGGTCTACAAAGAAGTCAATGGATTTTCTCATACTTCTGAGAAGGCCATTGATTTTGTTGCTCCCGGGAACCCTCCATTGGAAGCCGCCTTCCAAGAGACAGAGAGTTGCGGGCCGCTCGATTCAGTCCCCTCTCCTGGAAGCCAAAATGGGGAGTCTGTGTTTGTTGTGAATGATGACAGGTACTTGATTCTCTTTCAATAAGATGGACTTAGGCCATGTTTCTTATTGTTGCCAGTTTTACAAAGCATTCATGGTACTTAGTATTCGAAAAAACATATACGTTGAAATTGTAAAATATGCTTTTAATCGTAAAAATATGCTTTTAAACCGTAAAATGAGTTTTTCAACTAAAATTTGTGCTTCTTGAGGGGTTAAAAAGTTACAAAACGACCTGGTTGCATGTAGCTCTACATGCAACCGAGTGTTCCTTCTAATTTGTGTACCTTGAGCAAAATACAACCAAGGCTTTTTCTTTGCTTACTTGGTCTTCCCCCAAATGGACAATTAATCAAAGAAATAGCCTTGGTTGTACCATGTGCATGGTACACCAGGTGTATAATAGAATTTTTTTGGTTGCCAATGTCCTTAATTTACATTATCAGCATAAATATATGACTTCCTCCGTTCCTTAATATCACGCCATTTGGTTTTTTACGCTAGACTTTTGGTCATCTTTTGGGATTCATACGTAAGAAAAATTGTAGTCATGTGTGATTTTGTTAGATTCTATCGATATATATTTTCTAAATATCAACTTATAATTTTTACTTACATGTAATTCGAGATATTAAGAGTCAAAGTGATGTTGGAGAGTGTAAAGTCAACCATGATGAAGTATTTAAGGAACGAAGGAAAGATATAACTAATACTAAGTTCAAAATACAACTTATATCATACATGTTTCAAAATCAAAAACTAGGTCTAGGAGTGATACCAAACAAGTTCTTCTAGGCAGTCGCTCGGTGTTTATATTATTAACTTTTTTCCTGTGTTGGAACTTTTAGGCTCTCTCTGCAGGCTTACCACCTTAAAGATGACGAGGACTTCCCACCTTTGTCTATTTGAGAGAGGCGTAGCTAAAAGCTTGAAATCAGATAGCAAAGGGTTTAGAGGCAGTTTTGTACATTTTACAAAGTTGTGTTGGATTACGTTAAGCTTTATAGCCCACAGTTAAGGAGCTATATTACTCATAGGAACCTAGTTGATGATACTAACGCCGTTCTTTTTTGGTAATCCTTGTTGCATTTGTAGATAAATTTTGAAATGCAAATCTTGTAGATGTTTAGTGTAACTTCATATATCAAAGGAGTGTATTCTTTTTTGAAGTTGGAATACTACTGTTTAGTGTTTACAAATCCTTTGAGCATTTTGTTGATAGCTGTGAGTTTGGGTGCCACTTCCCCTGTCTTTTTTTCGGACAATTTAGATTTACAATACTTGTATTCTGAATAAATCTCTTGTATTTTTGTTTGTTCAAAGTTTGGTGAAATGTTCAAAATAACATTTCCAGCTGTTTTTTCTCCCTATATTTGATATTCAGATTCGTGAGTCATGACTACATTCTGATGTTAAGTATTGGTCCAGCACTAAACACATGTTAATCATTGATCCATTTATACTTTTTATTAGGGAAATCAATTGGTCCAATAAATCACCAATGCATACATACACTCAAGAAACAACACAGTATAGTTTGTTTGATATATACTACTACAAATACAACCACCTAATCCTCTCTTAAGCAACACCATAAGCCACAAATCTTCAAGCAACTCAACCTCTACCCGAAACTGTTAATCTTTAACTTCAAAGGTTGATGGATACTCCAAGGTATACTAGTGGATTGGACACTTGTGACACACATGAAACACCGTCTAAACGATCTTGATTACCGTTTAAATGTTAATCTAGAAAATTTTAGTTTTTTTTTTTTTTTTTTTTTGGGGTGTGTTACTATCCGGTTCACCCTTAGGGTTAATTCGGATTCGGGGCAAGTTTTGGGTGGATAGGTTTAAGTCCCCTCCCAATTGTTGTTGCGGGGGATCGAACACGCAGTCCTCCTTACCATGTTCAATCCCAATCACCACTGAACCAACATACAATTGGTTTTATACAATTAATAGTTTTATGTATTTTTATAAATTGGATCATTTTTTTCACGGAGTAGTTATTTATTACTGAGTAAATGTTGTTTGGTTGATTTATACAATGAGATTGTGAGAAGATAACTAATAACAAATCGTCTTAAAAAAACTAATAACACGAGTAGCGCTTTACGATGAATGTCAAATCAGAGAGTGGGGGGATAGCTCAGTTGGTTAGAGCTGTCATTCCGGTTCCAAGTGATCATGGGGTCGATTCTCATCCCCGTCCTTGTGGCTCGTTTGCACCAAAAAAAAAATTCATCGCGGACAATTGTATTTTTATTTTTTTATACTCTGTATTATAATTAGTACTCCCTCCGTATTTATTTAAGGGATACACTTGTCTTTTCCGGCCGTACTTATTTAAGAGATACACTTTCCATTTTTAGTAACTTATCAACTCCACCATCTAATTAAATAATACATCTAATGTATCCTATGACCCACCATCCTATTAAACAAATACTCTCTTCGTCCTTAATACTCGCATCGCTTTCCTTTTCGAGCCGTCCCTTAATACTTGCATCGTTTCTATAAATGGAGATCTTTCATAAACCCCCCAAAATCACCTCACATCACCTCCCACCCCCCAAAATGACATGGTCCCTACTTGTTTACTTATTAAAATATCTACCCAACTCCACTTGCTTTATTATTTTATTTTTATCAATTCTTTTTCTTAATATCCGTGTCCGACTAAGTGTATCTCTTAAATAAATATAGAAGGAGTATTATTTTACGTTATGAAATAACCGTTATTTTAGTTTGTGAAATGTGTGTGGCTTCTATGTTTTATATTTTGGACCCATTTTATAATTCATATATTTGTCCCTAATCAAAATATTATTATACCCAGCAAGTCTCTCGCACCTAATTTTTAACAGTTAGGAGCATTATTATAGATTTCATACCTCAATCCTTTGGTATGCTTGAATGATACTTCCTTCATTCTTTTTTAAATGACACAATTGTACTTTTGGCACTATTCATATAATATACTTTGACCATCAATTGTGATTTATACTTAACAAAAAATATAGTCATGTGGGGTCTTGTTATAATCGTCTCATCCTATAGTTTTATAATATCAAACTTTTATAATTTTTAACCATTGATAATAAAAGGTATTAATGGTTGAAATATTGCATTGACAAACGTGACAAAAAAATTGTGTCATTTAATAAAGAATGGAGGAAGTATTACACTAACATCAAGTGCGGATAGTTTCTCTGCCTCCTCCCTTACCATTGTCAGTGGCGGAGCCAAGTAGGTGCGATGGACCCCCAAAAAAATTGGGAAAAAACTTATACTTGAGGGTTAAGAGACCTGTTATTAGGTCCTTTAGAAATAACCGGTCTCTTAGAATTTTGAAAAACTATAGGGACAATCCTCAGAGACCAGTCTTTAGAAACAACTGGTTTCTTAGAGTTTTGAATTTTAAGTTATTCTTTTCAGTTTTCACCACACATAGGAAAACCGTAGAGAATAATTGTAATAAGTTTGTACGATTTTAATATGAATATTGATTAATTTTAGAACGATGCATTTCTTTAGTAATATATTGTGTGTTGTGGAAGATAACCAGACACAACACTCTAAAAATCCTGAGAACGCCACTGCCGACACCAAAAAAAATTTCTGGCTCTGCCACTGCCAATTGTAAGAGTTCTAAACCATTGATAACGTCTTGTTTTCCTGAGAGAGCATCGAAAATCGTTTATGTTCACTTAGGTTAACAATTAGGCTAGGACGGTTCTCAGGAACAGAGACTTGTATGTCATTTCTATTGAAATCAATAAAATACAGTCAAGATAGAATGAGACCGTAGAGTTGCACATAAGCTTAACGTAGGTAGAGAAATATTTTGATTTTTAAATTCTCCAACCAATATAATTTGTTGTCATGTCAATCTACTGAGACAAATTGATCCAAATAAAATTAAATCAAATCAATGAATATGTCAAAAACATTAAGATAATATTTTTGAAAATATAAATGATGATTTTGAAAGATAGAGTTTGAGCATATCAACAATCAATGGTTCATATATTATCTTTCCAAAATCCCCCCTATTTTTTTCTCATCAACATGAGCCATTGATTTTAAAATGTATGGTTAAGATACAACTCTACCTTGTAGAGTTTTATTAAAACTCTAGAGGATCCGGACTCGTTATTTTAGAACTCTAGAGGATCCAAAACCATTAACCTCATGCGGAGTACTCCTTCGTTTCTTTTCGTTTGTTACGTTTGGATATTTGCACGTTTATTAACGTATAATAAAGATTCTTTTTCTTTTTTATTAAAAAATAAACCAAAGTAAAACCTCAATCTACTAATCATTACAATAACCAATAAGATTTTTTTATTTATCAAAATGAACCAATAATGGAAAAGCACAAAGATTGCTAACTCAACATACTTGAGAAATTATAAAGAAATTTAATGAGTTGAAAAAATTGAACCAATTAAAATTAAAAGCTAGCACAAAAAATGATAGTAAAATAAGTTTATAAAAGGAAAGATTCTCCTACGTAACAAACATTGTGAAACACCCTAAAAAAATACGTAACAAACAAAAAGAAACGGAGGGAGTATCATTTATTGAAGACAATATCATTTCCTTATCAAATGAGCATTAACCTTTAAAAAAAAGCAGTTACAAATAGAGGGAGAGACCGAGAGATACGTGTCCGTTCTTCCATGGTTAACACCTAGATCATGTTTATTAAACACCAAAAATTTGGACTTTAATTAAGCCAATAAAATATAATATTTTTTTTTCTCTGCAACACCAAATTCATAATTAACAATATTTGAGCATGATGATCAAAAACCAAAAATATTTCCTCTCCTACTTCATCCAAACTCCATCTACATTTATTTCTCATAGCATTGTTATTTTAAGTCTATAATCAAATTAATTTTTTTTTAGGGAAAGATAGAGCGGCATTTTATTAAGTTAAATCAATTTCCACCAAAGTTGTGAAACTTTGAGGAAACATTCCAATACAAACATGCTCATTGTTACTACCAGTATCTCACCTTGCCACTAAGTGAACTATCATATTACAAGCTCATCTGTCATGAAATAAGTCAAAGACATCAAACCATAAGCTATCTTTCTTGATATCTTCGTATATTAAGTGAACGGGAAAGTATCCTTTTGGTGCATCCCGAACAACTTGAACTACGTTAATAGCATCATATTCCACCCAAACGCGAGTGTAGCCCAATCTTCTTGCGATCTGAAGTCCATACCGTACCGCCATAGCCTCAGTCACCTCCGGAGATGTTGCTTCAACCTTCTTTGTTGCAGTCACTAACATAGTACCCTTATCATCACGTACAACAACTCCAGCCTTATTAGTGACTCATCAATCGTTATTAGTTAATTTAGTGACGTATTAATCATTAGTGATATCATTATTAATTAAACTAGTTGTTTTGGCTCGTACGATGCACGGGTTGTGCATAAGGTAAAGTAAGGACATTTATTTTTGTATAAGAAGTATATTAGTGGTAGCAATATATGTTATATGGTACATTCACAACAATTTCATTTTCTAACTTTTCCATCGGCCAAATAGTATTTTACGAATGACATTGCAACACATTTAAGTAACAAATTACGTACAATTGAATTAAGAATATAGATCACGTATTTTTGTTACAGGGTTAATCTCCGCATAGAAGTTTAGAATGAAAAAGTATCAAAGTGTGATTTGCTTAAATTCAAGAGTCAATGTCTCTCGTGTTAGTTGTGGGTAGCTGCTGAAAGTATTGCAATTGTCACTATCAAACTGTATTAACTTCCACAATTCATGTATTTTGTTAACACAACAATGTCGGTCAATCTAGACAGTGAAGTAGTGAACACAAAACACGGAAAAAAAATATAGGAGATCCTTGACAACATATCAACATAATGATAGCATCTCTCATATATTGGTTTTTTTTTTCCTCCAACAATTATCGACGTTGACTTGCAAGTAAAAAGTATATAAAAGGTATGGTCCATGAATTGTAACAAAATATACAACATTGAATCTATCATAATTCATGTCCAAAGATCAATCCCAATCACACATAGGGCAAACATTTGGAGAAGGCATGGAAATCAATTACATTCCTCCGACAAAGCATTGAACTCAAATTAAATAAGTAAAAAATTCAAATTGAGAAGTACAAAGTTTTCAAAATGACTTTTTATAGTTCAGAATGTGAGAAAATGACCTTGTATAACTTTTTTTTGGAGGAATGAGACCTTAAATTTAAAATTATTTGCAAGAGATAACCTGAAGCCACTTTTCGGCATTGATTTTAGTTTTTCGGCCTTTGACCATCATGTGCTTTATTATTTTATTTCATTTAATTATTCTTCCTTAATACCGTGTCCGGTCAAGTAACGTTTTTTTCTTCAAACAATTATACGCAGTAAAAATATATTCACCGCCAATATTTTTTTTAGTGTTAGCACCCGGTTCATCCTTAGGGTTAATCCATTTTCGGGCGAGTTCTGGGTGGTTAGGTTTCAGCTCCTCCCAATTGTTGCTGCGGGAACACGGGTTCTCCGTATCAAGTTCAGCCCCAATATTTAATTTGGGGATCCACATCCGACAGACGTTAGAAAGGGCCCACACAGTGCCAACGTGCCACTATATGCTTTCCGGTTTTCTATAAACACCGCTTTGTTCATCTTTCTGCTCTAAACTCTTCCAAATTCTTAAACAATCACGCAAATTTCTTGTAAATCATTCCTCAAAATTCGGAATTTTAATTATTTATAATTTTGGGTTTTTCGGCAAATCGAAAATGACACTGTTTAATCGAGGCCGTAGATTTTTCAAGTTCAGAATTCCAAATTTTCAAAGTGTCAAAAATTTCTGCAGAAATTAGTATAAACCCACAAAACCCTTTTGATTTCTGACGATAAATTCGCGTTAATTTTTCGCATTTTATGTATTGGGTTCTTTGAACTTGAGTCATAAAATTAGTACTAAGAGATACAATTACTCACCTTCATTAGTGGAAAAAATGGCTAAAATATTGCTAAGAATCAAATATTCGACGCTTTTCTGGTTTTGGTTGGGCGTTTTCTTCTTTGAATTTCACGAAAGAAAAACCCGGATTTTCTAGTGTTTGCTCAACTTGTTTTTCTGTTTTTGTTTTACCCTGAAAAGCTAATTAAGATACATAAATACAAAGCTATACAAAATAGTTGATTGTGTGAAATGATGCACAATATGAGGGTTAGGACTCAAATTGGAGGAGCAAATTCTCAGATGAAATATGTTGAAGTTGATCCATCTGGTCGTTACGGACGTGTAAGTTCCTCGTTATTTCAATTAAAACTAGTTTGTGGCCCGGGCGTTGCTCCGGGTTTTACTTTTAGTGGGATTTACTTATTTTAAATATGTGCGTATGTGGTGCTATTATCTAATTTCCATGCAAGATCAGTGGCCGATCAACAAGCTTCCTTCCCATATCCGAAAATTAAAACAAAGTCGAGTTCTCTTCTTCATGATTAGTTGATTATTATACTCTTGTCAATGTTTTCCTCTTCCACAATCATAATTACACTCCATTACCCTAAGTTTTTAAATTTTTCAAGCTTAAGTTGAAAAGAGAATAATTGTACATTTATAAGTTAAGTAATTAATTCCCTTTTGTTTTTTCCCCTTTAATTCATTATTATTTATTTTAAAAAGGTTCTATTTATTATTTAAATAGAAAAATATAACATCATTGTGGCTAGCTAAGATGGTAAGAATGGTAACTTTTAATTCAAGACGTCTAGTGTTCAATCCTTGCTACATGCTTTTTGATTGTCAACTACATGTCATGATACTTAGTAGTGGTGATGTGGCGTAATAAGGAGGGATTTACGTGGCACATACACGTTCTTATAAACGCCTTTTAATATATTAGTATAGATAGATTGCAAATTTGCAATTTATTACGCTTTTCAAATAATGTCATGTGAATGAATAATTTTTGGCACTTGATTTTGTGTGTGTGCATTGGAACTATTGTTTTGATGTTGTGGGTTTGAATTATGTTCTTGTGTTTTTAAGGGTGGCAAACAGGTTGTTTGGTAGGAGAATTTTTTTGGGTGATGAAGCTCGCAAATGATGACAATATTAAAGCAACAATAAGGGAAGACTCTAAATGAACTTTTAATTTCTCACATATGCCACCTAAAAACAAACCCAAAATAAGAGTCCCTTAACTCTTATTTTGGAATTTTATCTTACAAACTCTAATTAAGAGCCACCCACTCACCTGAGAGCTGGCTCTTATTTTTTTTCTCTCCTTAAGAGTCCCAGACTCTCCTTATTCATGCTCTTAGGTGTCGCAATCCCACGTGTCGGATTTTAAATTGATATATATAGACGCTACGTAGACTATGCGTCATCAAAATATTTTTACTATTATAATATTTTACTATAAAATTATGTAACTAAATTAGTGGATACAAAAAAGGACACAAATATTTATTATACTAGATTTAAAGCACGTGCGATGCACGGATTAAATTCATTTTTGTATGAGATTTTTTTTTCAACTTTAAGCGATAGTTAGAACCATGATTGTTTTTATAATCAATGAGTATACCAGTTTTAACGGGTCTTTATTTATCTATTAAATTCTTTGAAAATTTACTCCCTCCGTATTTATTTAAGAGATACACTTGGCCGGGCACGGGTATTAAGAAGAAGAATGGAATGAAATAAAGTAATAAAACAAGTGGGTTTTGGTAGATATTTTAATAAGTAAAACAAGTGGGAACCATGTCATTTTAAGGGTTGGAGGTGGGGTGTAGTTTAGAAATTATTTGTTTAATAGGGTGATGGGACATAAGATATATTGGATAGACTATTTAATTAGATGCTGGGGTTGATAAGTTACTAAAAATGGCAAGTGTATCTCTTAAATAAATACGGCTGGAAAAGGAAAGTGTATCCCTTAAATAAATACGAAGGAAGTATCTCTTATTCTCGTTTACGGTCTTTGTTTATATATTATTATTTTTTCTCTTATTATCTTTTACTGAGTCTTATTTATCCTTTTACTTCCTAGCAAAATTTATCTCTTACGGAGTATTATATTTTACCTGGTGTTTTTCTCTTATTATCTTTTACTGAGTTTTATTTATCTTTATTTCTTATTATCTTTTACTGGTTCTTTATTATCTATTTTTATTTTTCTCGTATTATCTTTTACTGAGTTTTATTTATCTTTATTTCTTATTATCTTTTACTGAGTCTTTATTATCTATTACTAGATTTTAGCCCGTGCGATGCACGGTTTCTATTAAATTGTTACATTAAAATAAAATTCATATATATATATATATATATATATATATATATATATATATAATATATATATATATATATATATATATTATATATATATATATATATATATATATATATATATATATATATTATATATATATATATATATATATATATATATATATATATATATATATATATATATATATATATATATATCAACTGCTATACTTTATATATTAGATTAGATTGTTTTTTTTTTTTGGATTGAATTTCATTTTAGATTTATTTTTTAATTATTATAGTGTTTGATTTTGGATGAAATTGTATATAAAAAATATTAATAATTAATTAATAAAAATATTTACATGGCACCGAATTATTTATCTACGTGGCATTCGACTTTTTAATTCAAAAATAATTTTGAAGTCTTATTTTTCATTGGCCGAAACCATTAGATTTCCTACGTGGCGCTCTAATGTTGGATTAATGTTTGATTTTGGATTGAATTTTATTTTAGATTAGTGTTTGATTATGGATGAATTTTATTTTAGATTTATTTTTTAATTATTAGAGCGTTTGATTTTGGATGGAATTGTATATATTAGTAATTAATTAATTAATTTAAAAATCTATGTGGCACCTAATTAATTATCTACATGGCACTCGATTTTTTTAATTCAAAAATAAATTAGAAAATTTATTTTTTATTGGCCGAAACCATTAGTAATCCTTAGTGGCGCTCTAATATTTAAGCAAATATGTCTCCTTTATATATATATATTAGATAGATTATTTTTCTCTTATTATCTTTTACTGAGTTTTGTTTATCTTTATCTCTATTATCTTTTACCGGGTCTTTTATTTATCTATTTTTATTTTTTAAGTAAATCTAAAATAATATTATTGTTTGATGACATGGAAATCGCGTTCCGAATGCTCTCCATAAAAAAAAACTCCCCTTTATATATATAAAAAATATATTAGACTATTAAGATTTTCTTACTTTTGTTTTATAAGATGTATAATAAGTTATATAAGTTAAATGTTTTAGTTTTCAATTACGTTCGTGACACATAAGCATGCCATGTCATCATTGTGATACGGCTTAAAGGTCGCAAATTGCGTTCTTTTATCATATTCGATTTTTTGTATCAATTTTGGATTGGAGATTGTTTCTTGTATTGTATACTTTTGAGTTTTACTAGTAACTTAGGATTGCCTTACCATGTTCATTGATATACGTTCCATTGGATCGTAAGATGGCATAAGTTTCATAGGAATCGTAAGATGATATAAGATGGATAGGAATCGTAAGAAGAAAGTGAGTAGAATTTTATTGAATGGATGAAAATGAGAAGTGGGTAGAACTTTGAGGAAAAGAGGGAGTAAGTTTCTTTAGTTAAATATTTTTTACTTGAGACAACTTGAAGTAGGTGATAGGTTTGACTTTAAGAAGATGATATAATGTATGGCGTACCCATGGATGGTTGCTTGAGATTTTTTTTTTAAAGGTTTGAAGTCTCAATCATCAATTTAAATTGTATTTGGTTGTTGCTTGTCTATTTTGCTGCTGATATGGGATTAGATTATGACAATGCCTTCTTGGAATAAATAATACAGAGTCGCTTTACTATTGGTGTGAATGTATGTGTTTGAAGTCAATTGATAAATGGATGCCTTTAACCTAAACCAACACGAAAGAATTAACTAGCATGATTAAGTTTAATTTCGAATCTTTGCAAAAGAATTTCAAGCTTATCCGTTTTGATTAGTCCGATTGACACCAATAGCAGAATAATATCCCATGTATTGGCGGAAGCAGGCTAGTGCTCTTATAGAAGGACAAGGACCTTTCCTTTGTATTTATCTTTGTTTTCTGCCACTGCAGTTTGCATGTCAAATATGTAGTACTTTTTTTAATAAAATGAGAAATAGTTTGGTTTGTTGAACGAGGTGTATTGTGTTCTGCATATTTGACATGCACTTATCATATGTAGTAAGTTCTTATATATTGTATTGTATATTGTTGCTGTTTCTGTTGTACTATATGTGACTAAGGAGTTGTACTGATAGTCTTTGTGTGTGAAGCTATACATCATTCGATTAGTAGCTTTATTGGTAGTTTAATTAAAATATGTTGGTTGTTAAAACACTGACAGTTTAGAGAAATTCTTGGCAAAGGAGCCATGAAGACTGTCTACAAAGCATTTGATGAGGTGCTTGGAATGGAGGTAGCGTGGGGCCAAGTGATGTTGAATGATGTTTTCCGTTCTCCGAGTGAATTACAAAGACTCTACTCTGAAGTTCATCTGCTGAAGAACCTTAATCATGAGTCCATCATACAGTTTTACAATTCATGGATAGACGTTGATCGGAGAACTTTCAATTTTATTACTGAAATGTTCACCTCCGGCACTTTAAGAGAGTAATCCCCAATTCTTTGATCTGATAAATATGTGGATCTTAAGTTCAAATTTCTTGTCGTTTAATCGTTTTCATTTACCAACTCTTTTAAGACTTCTGTAAATGATTTACGTCATTGAAGCGTTTACAATAAGATAAGCTTCTTGTGTTGGAGGAGAAAAATTGATTAAATTTACATGATCCAATAAATGTTGTGAAATGGTGGTTTTTAATTAAATGTTGTAAAATTACTTAATTATATTGTTGTGGTATCTTAGTGTTTCTGGATTCTTTTCAATATTTATGACATCAGAAAGCTTTTAGGATATAATGAGACCAGGAAGAGTTAAATGTATTAGTAATTTGTTTAGGCATCCAAAAACAGGGACTAACTCATGCCATCCCCATATCTTGTAAAGCAATGATTTAAAGCCTAAATTCCAAGAATTAATGCCTTTGTGTTATGACACTTTGATTACAGATGTAGGCAGAAGTATCAGCAAGTCGATATACGAGCTGTCAAGAACTGGGCCCGTCAAATCCTTCGTGGCCTTGTCTATCTGCACAGTCATGATCCTCCAGTGATACACAGGGACCTCAAGTGTGACAACATTTTTGTTAATGGCCATCTTGGGCTGGTGAAGATTGGTGATCTGGGGTTAGCAGCTATTCTTCGTGGTTCACAACATGCCCACAGTGTTATAGGTCAATCTGATGCTCAATTCTGTTTTTCCATTAGATACAATAGGAAGGGAGTTAGGGGAGGTGATGTGAATGGACCCCTACTTTCAACCGACTTTAGCCATTTTCCATGTTAAGGATACTTCTCATTCCACATTCATTTGACCTTTGTTCTTGGCTACACTTCTGCGCCTTCTGATGAATTGGATGGCATCTTTGTACATCACTTGTTTTGGTAGTGATTGTGTGGACTTTGCGCAGTTTCTCATTGCATTGTTTATGGGTTTTATTTGTTGACAGGGACTCCAGAATTCATGGCACCAGAACTATATGAGGAAAAATATAACGAGCTTGTGGATGTATATTCCTTTGGTATGTGTGTCTTAGAGATGCTTACTTCTGAATATCCTTACAGCGAATGCTTAAACCCAACTCAAATCTATAAGAAGGTGACATCGGTGAGTTTTCATAAGATCTTTACAGTTGGAAACCTGCTTTGATTTTTCCCTCCTGTGACCCAATCCCATTTCTTGAATGGTGGATTAGGGAAAGAAGCCTGAAGCTTTTTACCGTATCCAAAATATGGAAGGCCAGCAGTTCGTTGGAAAATGCTTGGAAACAGTTTCGAAGAGGTTACCAGCCCATGAGCTGCTGCTGGATCCATTTCTGGCTACAGATGCAGATCTTATGCCAGTGCCGGAACGTCCTCTTCAAATATACTCCCCAAAGGGTGTTTTTGTCAATATGCCTTTTCTGCTTGACAAATCAATGAGTAGAACTGACATGGCAATCACTGGAACAGTGAACCTTGAAGATAATACCCTCTCTCTCAAGGTGCAGATCTCTGACATAGATGGTATGGTTTTATTGATTTTATAATTTGCTAAATAGAAAAGCAAGACAGTGAAGCACATGAACTATTATCGGTCATGCCTAATGTGTTTTTTTGGTCTTTAACTGCGGAAACTTGTGTAATATTTCTGTACATAATAGGAGACTCTGATTTATATTTTACTTGGGTTGCTTTGTAAAGGTTCTGTCAGGTATATTCACTTTCCATTTGACATGATTAACGACACGACAATGGAAGTTGCTATTGAGATGGTGAGGGAGCTTGATATAACAGACTGGGAGCCACATGAAATTGCTGATATGATTGAGGATGAGATATCGTCTTTAATTCCAGGATGGAAGGATTTACATTCACCTACAAGCCAGCAACAACATAGTTTTGACTTTAACGAAGATGATTACGGAAATGGCCATCCCTTCCTTTCTTCATCTCCGCCTTCCCATGGGTCTCCTTGCAGTTCCTCCAACTCACGCAGGGTACTATGCTCTGATGACATGCCCTTGAGCGAAAACAATGATTGGCTTCAAGGTACATATATATTATATGTATAAACAGTTATTATTCTGATTACGAGTACCTGAATAGTGAAGAAGCAATCTCGAATATGAAAACGGAGGAATGTTCTAGGTTCTGTCCTCAGGAGAAGACGATATTCAAGAGTGACGAAAAATGCAATGGGTTTTCCGGTACTCTAAGGAGTATGAATGGCCAAAACAAGTTTAGCAAGATACGTTCGTTCATGGACATCCGTAGTCAGTTGCTAAATAGAGTGTTGATGCAATCCCTGAACAAGCGACGTACATCCAACACTGTCGGTGCTGTGGAAAATATCGGCTTCCATGATCCTTGTTAACCTTTTTTCTAAGAGGTTTTGTTTGTTGAACCCAAATTGTGTAAAAATGTGTTGCAGACAATGTATGGGATCTAATGATGATAACAGCACCGAGGGTTTGTTCATGTGTACTAGTCAATGGATATTTAAAAACGTACTTCCTTCGTTATCATTTTGATGACACAATTTTTTTACACGTTTTTCAATGTAATCTATCTAATCTAATTTTTTTATATTTGCCGAAATATTAGAGCGCACGTAGGATTACTAATGGTTTCGGCCAATGAAAAATAAGATTTCTAATTTATTTTTGAATTAAAAAATCGATTGTCATGTATATAATTAATTAGGTGTCACGTAGACATTTTGATTAATTAGTAATATATACAACTCTATCTAAAATCAATCACTCTAATAATTAAAAAATAAATCTAAAATAAAATTCATCTAAAATTAAAAAATTCAATTTAAAATCAAAAAATTAATCCAATAGGCATATTTGCTGAATTATTAGAGCACCACGTAAGATTACTAATGGTTACGACCAATGAAAATAAGATTTCTAATTTATTTTGAATTAAAAAAATCTATTGCCACGTAGATAATTAGTTAGGTGCCACGTAGATATTTTAATTAATTACTTACTAATATATACAACTCCATCTAAAATCAAACACTCTAATAATTAAAAAATAAATCTAAAATAAAATTCTTCCAAAAACAAACACTAATCTAAAATAAAATAAATAAAATGTAACTTAATCAAACATTAATCCAATATTAGAGCGCTATAGGAAATTAAATGGTTTCGGCCAATGAAAAATAAGATTTCAAAATTAATTTTGAATTAATACGTAGATAAATAATTAAGTGCCATGTAGATATTTTTATTAATTAATTATTAATATTACGCATCTACAATTTCATCCAAAAATAAACACTCTCATAATTAAAAAAAAAATCTAAAATAAAATTCAATGCAAAATAAAAAAAAATAATCTAATCTAAAAAGAAGTATGTAAAATTGGTATATACATAGGAGTTTTATTTAAATATAACAATTTAATAGAACCCGTGCATCGCACGGGCTAAAATCTAGTATATATATATAAATGAGGCATATTTGCTGAAATATTAGAGCGCCACCTAGGATTACTATGGGTTTCGGCCAATGAAAAATAAGATTTCTAATTTATTTTTGAATTAAAAAAATCAAATGCCACATAGATAAATAAAGGTGCCAAGTAGATATTTTAATTAATTAATTACTAATATATACAATTTCATCCAAAATCAAATACTCTAATAATTAAAAGTAAATCTAAAATAGAATTTAACCCAAAATCAAATACTAATCTAAATTTTTTTTTGTCCAAAGTCAAACACTAAATAAATAAATTGATTAATAATATGTCCAAAGTCAACAGTTCGACGGAGCCGCTACGGGGAATTACCCGGATCAAGCTGGGTGTGGAGGAATCATCAGAGGTCACAGGGGAGAATTGTTCGAAATATTTGCAGCTCGGTGTGGGGTCTGTTCGAGTGTTCAAGCGGATTTGTTCGGAGTGCTACTTGGTCTGGCAGTGGCATGGAACGCAAGACATTGAAGGATTCAGCTTATTATTGACTCAGAAGCGGTGGTACAACTACTTGTCAATATTACAATTCTGAACTCTCATATGTTTCATAACGTTAGAAGGTGTGTTATATCAAAGTGGGTGGAAAGTTTCGATTACTCATTGTTAAAGTGAGGCAAATCGAGCTGCGGATTGACTTGCGTATTATAAAGTTACTCTTGCACAACGGATGATGTTACAAGAGGTGACCACAATGGGTCTTCGAAACATTTTATTAGAGGAATTGGGGGGTGCGACTATTGCTCGAGGAGTACCTGCTTTAGCTGCTTGAAGATGTTGTAGTCTGGCCGTTTTATTTCTTTGCTTTAATTTCAGTTTAGTTTTTCAGGGGCTATTCAGTACGGATGTTGTTTTGCGTTTTTCGGTTATTTAATCAAAAAAGTTGAAACACATCTATTCGGCTAAAGTATTTAATAAAACAAATAACTGGCCTTTTTTGCCAAACCACAACGGAAAACAAGAAACCACAAAAAGTGATTTTGTAGTGTTTGTTTTAATTTCATATGTGCCCCGTATTCATCCTCACCATCTCCAATTTCCTCACCGCCCTCTCAATTCAAGGAGTAAACTCGTACATCGGTACAGGAATGGAGCCATGGAAGTTTCTTCATCTTCTTCTTTTCTATTCACCTTAAAATCACCCCTTCTTTGGTTTCATTTATATTTTTATTTGAATTGAAAATTTGGTTGATAAACTGGGTTGCATTATCCCATAATTTTGGGTTTTAACTGATTGTATTGGGTGATTTTGTTTTAAATTTGGAATTTGTTATCAATTTTTTAACTCCTTTCCACTGCAGTTCCTCTCTTCATTTTCTGGGTTTCCGCTATGGATAAACCCAACAAATACCTCAAAACTCCTTAATAATACGATAGTATATGATAATATTTAAGGGGAGGAGTAATATTTGAGGGGAGGAAATCTAAATTTCTTCACAAACACTTGTGTCTTTTAATACTGTTTTTGCTATTTGTTCTATATTGTATTTGCGGGTTTGTTCCTAATCGTTTGTGGCAAACGTTTGGTTATAACAAACTGGTATCAAGAGTTGAGTTTAGCCAAGGATGATTTCGGGAATAAGTACAAGGTAGTTTTTAATGGGAAGACGAATTTCTCATTGTGGAAAAGTACAATTAAGGATATTCTTATACATCAAGGTCTCCGCAAGACTTTGGAGGATAAGAAACTTGATTCGGTGGACAAGGACAAGTGGGAGGATATGCAACTACGGGCTACTAGTACGATCAGATTGACTCTTGCGTCGGAGATCAAGTACAACGTCTTAGAGGATAATAATCTAAAGGAGTTGTGGGACAAATTGATTAAGATGTATGCGTCTAAATAATTGGCCAACAAGTTGTTCTTGAATAAGGACCTTTATTCACTCAAGATGGAGGTAGACATCACACTACAAGATCATCTAAATAAGTTTAATGGCCTTGGCGAGTTTAGATGTGAAAATCGAGGAGGAGGACAAAACAATTTTGTTGTTGACATCTCTCCCTAAAATGTATAGTTATGTGATAACTAGTTTACTTGTAGGGAAGACAATAATTGCTTTGAACGATACTGTGGTGGTGTTATTCGAGGCGGAGAGGTTCATGAAGCAAGGGGGATCGTCATCAATCTATGGAGGAGTAGGATTGGTAGCAGAGGGTAGTAGCAATAACTGGAAAGGCAAGAAGGCGTACAATACAAACCCTAACCTCAACTGTTGGTACTGTGACGAGGTAGGACATATACAATCAAAGTGTCTTAGGTACAAGGAAGACTTGATGGTGTTGAGGAACGGTAGGGTTAGAGGTGTTTCTACTATTGCTATTGATGAGGATATGACTCTAGTGGTGGAGGAGAGTAAATATCCAAAAGATGGTTGAATTTTGGATTCGGGATGCTCACATCATATTTTTTGTAGGTAGGAGTGGTTTACTTCTTATAAACAAAGTGATGGGTTGTGTGTTACCTTGTCTAATGGGGAAGAGTCAAAGGTAGATGGTATATGTGAGGTTGAGATCAAGGCACATGATGGGAAGACTCGAAAATTGCGAGAGGTAAGGTATATTTCGAGGCTTGATCGCAATCTCATATCTTTGGGTCGTTTGGATGGTTTGGGTTATGCTATTCATATTGAGGGAGATCGTTTGGAGGTCACCAAAGCTAGGAGTGTGATCTTGAGGGTACGGCGTAACAAACAAAACATCTTCATACTTTGAAGGAGATATTGGAAGACGGATTTTGGCTCAAGGGAAGGCAAGCTCCAAGAGTTGTCTGTTGGTTTGCGAAGAGACTAAGTATAGTTTAAGGGAAGGTTTGTTAGGAGTTAAACACAACTTAGTTAAGTTGACAAGAATACAAAACGGACTTGGAGCCAAATATAAGTCTTGTTTGGTTTATATCTTGTTTCCTAGTTTAATTAGAATTGTAATTAGGAAACTAGATATATTTTGGTATGTAATAATCTCTAGAATTGTTTAGACTTGGGAAGCAAGTATAACTCTAGTAGATGTGGGTTTCTAGTTTAGCCTATAAAAGAGATTTAAGTCTAGCTAAAAAAAAGAGGGAAAATACATTGGTGAGAGAAATCATCAATTGAGGGGTTATTGTACTATTTTGCAGGAACTTAATAATACGATAATATTTGAGGGGCGGAGGAAATCTAACTTTCTTTACAAACACTTGTGTCTTTTAATATTGTTTTTGCTATTTGTTCTATATTGTATTTGCGGGTTTGTTTCTAATCGTTTGTGGCAAGCGTTTGGTTATAATAATAATAATAATAATAAACAACGTAAGTACGATAATGATATAATAATAATAAACGTGAGTACGATAATGATATAAGAACAGATCCCCTCCAAAAATAACTAACATAAGAATAATAGTATTTAGTTAATCGAAAACAAAAATCGAAACAGTTTTGAGAAAATAGAAAAAAAATAAACTATAATCAGTTTTTTATTTTCTAAAAACAGAAAACTAAAAACTGATAACGATGTCGAACAGACCCTCGATTTTTTGTTTTTAGTTTTGCTTAGTTTGTTTTGTTTAGGGATTTTCCCACTCTTTTGAACCAAAAAAATAAAATAAAATAATTCATGCTATGTAGCCATGTAACCCATGTTGATCCAATCCTCGCCTACATCTTAACTAAGTTATGTAATTAACCCTCCTTAATGTTAACTAACACTTTTAATTGTCTCAATCATGAAAAGTATTAATAAGCAACAATCATTAATTGAAGAAACTAAAATAATTAATTGAGAGAGTAATATAATGTTGAGACGTGCCACCCCACTTTTTCTCCTCAACCTCTTCAATTCGATTTCTATTATTCTGTTAATTAACAGAATACACCGTATGAGCACCTCGTTCCTCCAAAATGTGTCTGTGATCACCCCTCTTTCTCTCTCCACCAGCAAAAATGTCATCGCGTTATAATCAGCATCATCATGTCACGCCAACAACACCACGAGATAGAAGATCACCATTGTCGTTGTCGTCGTCGTCGTCGTCAATGATGAAATCATTCGCATTGCCGCCATCGCCCATACCGAACGCGAAAGGTTCTCGGTCAGCTGCGATAGATGATCGGAAGCTGACGGACTACTTCACAAACAACCTACAAATACCTTACCTACGTCTCCCTGATCCTTACAGCCAGTCACATACGACGCAGGTTCGAATCCCGGCTCAGATAGATTATCGGTTGTTATCCTCAAGAGTTGGTAACTCAATCGAGAGGCTGGTTAAGTCAGCGAGGGAGTTTGGGGTGGTTCGGATTGTTGGGCATGGGATTGAGAGGCAGGAGGTTCGATTGGTTAAGGCTGAAGTTGAGTTATTCTTTAAAAGTCTTGATGAAAGGAAGACTAGGTTCCGTAAGAGCTTTGTTGAGAGGGTTGGTAATCGCGAGGAGTTTGTTTGGTTTCGTTCTGATAAGGCTATGTTGCTTTGGGCCAGGGAGGTCATGGGCTCTGATCGATATCGTGATTTTAGGTACTTTTATTTCTTTACTCTATTTTCTAAGCTCATTTTATCCTATGTGTACTGAAATTGGATAGGAATTCTATTGTACTTTTTTTTTTTACCTAGTCTTACTTATAATAATAGGAAAGGTATGAATTGAGGTTGGCATGAGTGGTTAAGGGTCTCTTGCTCTTTAACCAAGATCTCGGATTCGAGCTATGGGTATGGAAAAATCTCAACTGGGAGGGATGCTGTTTACCGAGGTATCCATGCAAACTCCCGCGAGAGATTAGTCCACTTGCCGAAGGCGGTGGGAACTCCTCGTAGTAGAACCAAAAAAAAAGGGAAAGGAGTTACATTGCATGTAACATGTTTAAGTGAACCGCTTGGTTGTTGGTAATATTGGAACCATTTATCGTGGTATGTGGTTTTTGAGGATGTTAAATGAATGTAAATAGTGGTAATTCAAAAGCCCGCCTATGTAATGTTTTGTTTAGATGTGGTCGTTAGGGGTGTACACAATTAGATAATCCGATACCAAGCTAGCTTGTTAAATCTCTCATAATTCATTTATTTTATGATATGGTAGCAAGAATAGAGAAATGAATATATTGAGTTGGATAGTTGACTTTAATTATTTTGAAAATTATCCAATAGTTGTAATTGCAGGGGAGTTTAATAGTCTATGTTATTCAAGCTTTGATTTAAACTCAAGTATCCAAATTGGGATAGTGTTTCAGTTTTAGTACAAAGTCCTGACTCCAACATAAAATTGTATTAGTAGTGATGTTATGATGTTAAATTTGCAGCCGGAAGATGGAAAGTGTGGTGAGCAAAGTTGACAGGATATCTGAGGAAGTGGCGGAAGTGGTGTCAAAATTCTCAGACAAGCGATTTCAGAAAGTAATCCAAGAGAGGGAATCCATAATAAGCTTATATAGATACAACGATATGCACCCTAGTTTGCTGGTTTCGAATGAGGACATCCACGAGTCTTATGACCATGCATTGAGTCTTCATCTAGCAATGGAACGAGCCGAATTCTATCTACATACTGATAAAGGCCCTTTGTCCTTCACCACTGATCCTGATACCATTGTTGTCACTGTTGGAGACCAACTCCGGGTACGTACGTCTTTCTTCATAATCCATAATCTCAAATTTTAGCACTAAACAGTAAACACTCACCCGTTCAACCATATCACATTACATGTTATCTTTTGCAAAACAAATTAATAAAGTCCAATATGATAAATTTGGGCTTTCCTTGAAGCCCACTAGTGCAAATAGCCTAGCCCGCTACTACTGACTACTGAACTGGATCCGTTTCACGGTTTTTTTTTTTTGGTTGGAAAATGTCAAATTTTGAAATATTATAAAACTTCAATGCTCATATTTATGTTAATTTAGCTTATGAAAAATCAATTTGGATGAATAACATTTCGTGTCATAAGTTGATAGCACTCTAAGTGTTCTCTTCATCTGAATTCACTTATCTTATCTTATCTTATCTTATCTTATCTTATTAGACCTGAAATAAGTGAATGAAAATAAGGTGAAGAGAATAAAGCCTAAATTGAATCGTTTTATCAAATACCGAAAAAATGGTCAAGAGTCAACACTTACTCAAGCAACTATTGAATTATAAAAGCAAAATGGTAGATGAATCGCGATTTTAACTTTTAAGCGAACTAGCGTATGAATTACTACATTTTTTTAAAAATAAAGTAAAGTATGTATTCCAAATATCAAAAATCACCAAATACATCATCCCTGAGGTAGCAGCTAGGCTGCAGGGACCAAACTAGCATGACCAATCAAACTTGATCTATAGACTAAAAGTCCATTCTACATCCTTTCTACTTACTTTCTTCCCTATAACATGTACAATTTGATTTTTTACAAGAAATTTAGTCTCTGCTATAGTTTTATCTACACTCATCACAAATTTTTCCCAAAAAGCTTGATTTCCAGCAAACCAAATTCTATATGTTGTTGCTGCTAATGCTACTGTCATAACACTTTTCCGCCATCGCGATCCCCTAAAAGTCTAAAACCATTCCATATCCACATAATTAACTGTGAAAAGTTTCTTTTCGGTACTGATATTCTCAACCATTCAAGAATATTCATAAAACATCTCTTACCATACTCAAACTCTTCCAACAGATGTTGAGTTTCAGCTTTTGTGCCACAAATCACACACACATCGTTCTCCATACTCCAATTTTATGAAGCTTTGTTGTAGTTTGAAGTTTTTGTTGCATTATAAGCCAAAGGATATATCTAAGTTTAGGGAATACAGCGCTATCCCATATACTATAGGTCCAGCTTTGAGTTTGCTTTGGCCCCTGCAGCTCATACACCTTTGCAACAGAGTATTTTTGTGTCACATTCCAGCTCCTGCAATCTGTTTGTTGCTGCAAAATGTGCTTCACCTTACATATACATTTCCAGCTCCAACTTGAGCTTTGTGGTGTGGTATAACACCACCACTCTTTTTCTTTCACATAAACACCATTAACCAATCTCACCCAAAGTGAATCCTGCTTTTGAGCAATGTTCCAGACAATTTTACCAATAGCATAGTTATTCCAGAGCATAATATTTCTTATGCCTAACCCTCCACTTTTCTTTGAATCACGTACTCTATCCCAATTGGTATACCCCGACTTACTAGAGTACGCAAGTCCCGTCCAAAGAAAAGACCTACACACTGAGTTTATCTTCTTCAAGACGGATTTAAGGAGTAAAAAAATATGCCCCCAACAAATGTGAACACTCATTAAAAGTGAATTTATCAGTTTTAATCTCCCTGCAAATGAAATATGTCTGGATTGCCGAATTCTGATTTTTGCTGTAATTATGTCCAGTAATTGCTCACAGTCACTAGCATTCAACTTTTTTGAGCTAATTGGCACTCCAAGGTATCCAAAAGGAAGGGATCCCTTAGAAAACTCTGACATCTCCACCAATATTTGCACTTCTCCATCCTCCATACCACTAGTGTAGATAGCAGATTTAGGAGCACTAGCTCGCAAACCAGAAGTGTCGGAAAAGAATTTACCCCCTTGAAGCATAGAGTAAGCTGATTTGAAATCACCTTTGTAGAAGAGTAACACATCGCCAGCAAAGCAAAGGTGATTTAGATTAAGAGAGGCACATCTAGGATGGAAGTTAAAGTGTTGCAGCTTCCCCACATAACATAGAACCTAGACATATACTCCATGCAATTCACAAATAACAACGGGGAGAGAGGGTCTCCTTGTCTCAAACCTCTTTTTGCTGAGAAAATACCATGAGCATCACCATTTATCAATGAAGTGTACTTTGTAGAAGTAAGGCAAGTCATAATCAACTTTGTGAAGAAATTGGGGAAGTTTAGAGCTTCCAGCATCTCTTGCACAAAACGCCAATCAACCGTGTCAAAAGCTTTTTGAACATCAATCTTGAACATACAACATTTCTGAGTTGTTTTACGTTGATAATGTCTCACCAAAACCTGACAAATCAGAGTATTATGCAGTATGTTCCTACCTTCCACAAAAGCCCCTTGATTTGGGGAAATGAGTGATGGGAGAACCAGCTTCAATCTTGAACAAATGAGCTTATTAATACATTTATCTAACACATGCATGACAACAAGAAATGGGTCTAAATTCAGTCACTGAGGTAGGGCATTTAGATTTGGGGATTAAAGTTGTAAAGGTTGCATTAAGGTGGTTAAGAAGCTTTCCATTCTGAAAAAAATTCTCAACTGCCTATGTAAATCTTTTCCCACAATATCCCATGAACACTTATAAAACTTGCTTCAAACCCATCCATTCCTGGAGATTTATCACTATTAATCCCAAAAAGGGCTTTTTTAACTTCTTCTGTAGTGAAGTTCACATACAGTAAAGCTTGCTGCTCTTCATCCAAAACAGGGCCAAGGCCAATGATTTTTGGATTAACACTCTTCCCATCTGTGTTTGTAGAACTGAGAAGATTTATATAATAATCCAAAAAACATATTTTACTTCTTTTGGATTATCCCTCCATTCACCATGTCTATCTTTAATTACAAAGATAGAATTTTGCATTCTTCTCTTCTTTAGACTTTGGTGGAATAATCTTGAATTCTCATCTTCTGCCACAATCCAGTCTTGCTATGTTTTTTGTCTCATAAACTCGACAAAGTTCTTATGAGCCCTTTTATACATCTTAGCAGCTTCCTTTTCTGCATTAATGATATTTGTATCATGGGGGTTCTTATGCATTTTTTCCTGAGCTTCCAAAAGAGAGGCAAAAGAGTTGGCATCTTCTACATGAACATCACCAAAACCATTTTTGTTCAGCTATTTCAAAACTGGTTTAAGAAACTTCAACTTTTGGCATACTCTATACATTGCACAACCTCGAGTATGAGCATACCAAACTTCCTTCACCTACCCCATGAAAAAGAGGAGAGTTACACCACTTATTATAGAATCTAAACGACCTGTTAGTCTGCTCACTTTGATACATGCTAATCAAAATTGGACTGTGATCAAAATCCCCTTCCGGCATAAATCTAACCACTGCATCTGCAAAAGTGTCTTGCAAACACTGATTTGCAACCACTCTATCTATTTTAGACAGAACTCTACCAGAACCCTCTTGTTTGTTGTTCCACGTGAAAAAGTTTCCCACATACTTCACATCTTCTAGCTGGAAGTTATGCATACATTCTCTCATGGGACGAATATCATGCCATCTGACTGGGTTGCCAATCCTCTCATCAGTGTTCATAAGAGCATTAAAATCCCCAAAACAAACCCAAGCTCCAATTCTATTTAATGTTATATCCGTCAAATCTTTCCATAACGTCTCTCTTTGTTGGGTATCATTAAAACCATACACAAAGGAGCGCCAGAAAGTGTACTTACCATACCCTGTAGTCACCTTACAGTGGATAAGTTGACTTGTTACATAGACAATATCCACTGTAAAGCAAGAAGGGTTCCAACCAATGACAATTCTCCCACCGGGATGTGTAGAGATATTGGTGGAGAAACACCAACCAGAACACACATTTGAGTACAAGGTTCCTAGATTAGAAGCCTTGACACTTGTTTCAAGGAGCCGAAATTCCTAACTTCAACTTGTTTGCTCTTGCTGTTAAGGCCCCTCACATTCCAGACGAGCATATTATCCATGTTGATCAGGGGGCTTCTCCCCCTTTTCAACATTTCTTACATTATCAAGAACCACAGTTTCCATATCCTCCCCTTCCTCATGATTTACTTGTTGTCCTATTTCAGTTAAAGCTTGAACATCATTCTTGGTGGTCACTGGTGATGCCTTTTTGTTGTTCTAACAGCTCCCACTTTTGACTTCCCCTGCACCATCCGGAATCCATCATCATAGTCCCTCTCTTGTTTTTGCTTCTGTTGAGGCATCTCTGCTTGATTCTTTCTCTTCCACACTTCTATTGTCTTTTTTACACATTTTCCAGCACTATAGCCCATCCTATTACCAAATCAATGGCTTCTACTCATAGATCACATTTTGGGGAACCACTTCATCCTCCACATTCTCAAACTCAATCTACTCTGGAAAATCTTGAGTCAAATTAACCTCAATAAGAATTCTGGAAAAATGTAATTTGTCCCTTTTAGGAGTGGCTTGATCCATCTACAAAGGTTTCCCAATCAAGCTTGCAATCTTAAAAAGGCATTTCTCCCCCCAGTACATGAAGTCTAATTTAAGTAATTGTACCCAAATTGGAACTATTTTTATGTCATCTTTAATCACTGACATTGACTGATTCCATGGTTTCACAATGAAAGGCCTTTTGTCAAAGAATTGAAAACCCATTTTCAGGACCTTATATCTGCTTCCATGGTTGTAAATCTAACAATGGTAACACTAATTCCCAATCCCGCAACCTTATCCACCCCCATTTCACCCCAAATACTCCTTACAAAACCCTCAATGACATGGGTAGGTGGGTTTGCCCCTAAAACGAAGCATACCACAGACGATTCCCAGAAATTCACCTCATCTTGAATGTCTTCTTCATCAATTTTAATTCTAGGTTTTCTTATTTCAGTGTTTTTAGTAACATAATCAGGGTTCACATGTATTGGGTCATCAAAATTCAGCGTAACATACAATGAATCAATATTTTGAGCATCCTCATCAGCCCAAGAAGAAACATTGCTTACCTTCTTTGATTTGATGACATTCAACCATTGTGAGAGCCCCTTCTTGAAGTCGATTGGTTCTGCAACTCCACCAAAGAAGCTTCAGGGGACAAATATCTCCATTCATCAAAATTGGGCTTCCCACCTCCAACTCATTGATTCCGAGCAATTCTTCCATAGAACGATGTTTTGTTGCTTGCAACGAATATACAGGGTGTCTATGCTTATTTCCCCCTTTTTTCTTTCCCATTTTGCTCCTGCAATGGCGACAAGACGGGTAGCGTAGAATAGCGCATTTCGGGGGAGGAAAAAAGAAAAAAAAAAGTTTTTTTGACTTTCTACTTAGAGAAAGCAGTGATAGAGGTTTAACATGAATTACTACATCTGTTTCATAAAGATCTTTACAGTTAGTATTTTCACAAATATTAAGACAAAGGTAGAAAAGTTAGTTGAATATAATAAAAAAAAGGGATAAAGTGGGAGAAATGTGTAAAATGGTGGGTGAGTGTAAGAAAAAAAATGAATAAAGTAAGAAAAGTGAATGGAAAATTGTAAATATTGTGGGGTACCAAAGGTAATGTAGTAAATTTTCATGCCCAAAAATAGAATAAAATAAAGTGTAAATAACATTATGAAACGAACTAAAACGGAAAGTGTAAAAATCATTTTTAAACGGAAGTAGTACATTCTTATGTACTAAGAATTTGATTAATTATATGTGATGGACAGGATTGGAGTGCAGGGGACTTCAAAGCCGTCTCCGGGGAATTGATATTTGATCCAAACTTCAATGGGACAGAAGCATCCTACTCATTAGAGCTCAAATGTTCACCCTTAAATCTTAACTTGGGTCATACTAAAAGAGTAATTAAGACCATATCTTTGCTTGATCAATTGTTGATTGTACTAATATTTGGCTTCCTTTACCAAATAATTTTCTACACTTTTTCTAGACCATCTTTAGGAAGATGCTTGTTGAATTTGCTACATTAAGGTCATATTTCTGCATTTGTGAGATATACCCTTCATTTTGGTGTTCATTTTTAATTCTCTATTAAACGAATTTTGTTGTAGGGTACCCTTTTGTATAGAAAAATATCTATTCTAGAGGTGTGAAAAAATAACCAATCTGTTTGATCCGAAATTTTGTATATTCGAATATTTTAAATAAATGTTTAATCGTTAGAAAATTTAGATTATCCGGTCCAAAATTTCAGAAATTCGGTTCGGTTTAAAGGGTTTGGATATTTTGAATTCGATATCTGGAAAAAAAAAGTACGACTTTTCGATCGGATATGGATCAACCTTTTCCCCATTTTGGATATACGAAATATTTCAAAAATTATTATAAATTAGAAAATTCTGATTATCCAATCTAAAATTTAGATATCGAACCCTATTTTAAAGGTTCAGAGAGTACCAATCGGTTATCCCGAAAAAATGTAAAATGTGTATTGTTTTCATATTTTCTTAAAATTCGGATTGGGTTCTGATTTTCGGATACCTGATCAAAAATTTCAGATTTTCGGGCCGGCTTTATCCGAAATGCACACCCCTAATTTACCTAATTTATTTTGAAAGCTCGGAGAGTATGGACATTTTAAACTCTCATCTTTTGATTAGAACACAACCCGCCAAAGTGCCATACTAACCTAAATTAGCTTTTGAGCCCGTTATTTACTATGTATTTAGTTTGTCTTTTTAAGTTCAAATTTTATTGAGCTTGTGATTTTAGAGAGAATATATATGATTTAATAGAGGTAAAATTTAAAAGTGGAAAGAATACATAAATTAAATAGTGTATTAATATTAAGTGTTAATCGGAAAGATGGAGTGAAAAATATTGAATAAATAGATTGGTGAATTGATGTTGTATGAGGAAGATGGAGTGAAAGAGGCGGTTGGAGTTGTATAATATATCAAACAATAAAGGAAAAAAAATAATTACCCAAATTGATGGAGGAAAGAATGGATGACACGTGTCATCTAATCAAATGTTTGACACATGTCATCTAATAAAATGTGGTTTTCATTTTTATAGACTAGGTATAGATTTGGGTGTGATTCAAACATTTAACGATAATTGGCCTGACTTCACCAAAATTCTCTATTGCTAAGCAGATGCAATCAAATCGACACAAATAATTACACTAACACCAAATTGATATGGCTTAATTTTCTTTAATTTATTCTAATTAATTACTTATTTACATGGCACTCGACTTTTTAAATTCAAAAATAATTTCGAAATCTTATTTTTCATTGGCCGAAACCATTAGATTTCCTATGTGGCGCTCTAATATGTATTGAATTTTATTTTAGATTAGTGTCTGATTTTGGATTAACTTTATTTTAGATTAATTTTATAATTATTAGTGTTTTATTTTGGATGGAGTTGTATATATTAGTAATTAGCCCATGTGACGTCCTTACTAGTTCAATGTAACGATGAGGGGACATGCGTTAAAGTACATTACTAATCTGAATTGCTTTTAATGCAAATATATTAATTAACAAGCGTCGATATGATGATTTAGATTAATTTAAGGTACCTAACAATAAGCTGGATTGTCCAAAGAATATCTTACTAGGCGTTATAAATAATCAGATTCAAGTTAGAAAATTTATAATGGTGATTAAAGCAATAAACAGAATACGACAAGTTACAATATAGTTTAGGCTATATTGCGGTTCTCAGAAACTAACCACTTGTCTTTACTCGTTTTCCTTTTACGCATCGTACTTTCCTCGACTTGACTAGGCTCTTGAGCAGGATCCAAGCTTGGTTTGAGTGCTTATATGGACAGATTTTTGCTTAACAACAGTTAATACGGCAGAACTACGATGAATACAGAATGATTACGGGACGTGTTGAAGGCTTAGACTTAGGCTTATAACTTGGGTATAGTATAGATATTCTAATTTGGTGCCCCTAATCCGGATGGTTTAAGGCCCTATTTATAGTGAAAAGTGCAATGGAAGATAGATATTTCCGCAATTCCTAAACTTCTTAAACACTTTTGTGCGCAAGCTATTTTCTCGCGCTGAGTTACAGGCGCTAGATTTCCCCTGTTTGGCGTTAGATGAGCTTCAGAGTTTGTATTTGGATTAGGCTGAAATAAGGGTGAGGGAATCATTCTTGCGCGTTGTAGACACCTACTTTTGTCCCCATTCCCGAAAGGGAAGGTTCGGTGATGAGAACATAAATCTCCACTTGGCAACGCATCTCCTATAAAATAACGAATCTCGGTCACCCTTTTCATTTCAGCCAAACCTGCTATTTATAGAAACCCGCTAAAAATAGTAACTGCCATAACGGGTAGTTGTTAAAAGTGGCAAGACATAAAAGATAGAAATCTGTCGGAATTAGGTGTTGCACTCCAACATAAATCCTAAAAGAGATAGAAATTGTAAAAGGAATTCTATTCCTATCGCAATTCGATAAAAGAGTTAACGTATTAATTAAACTCATAACAAACCTAGAGTTCGTAAAGGGCCCAGACGCATTCCGTCGTAAATTGATACGCACCAAATAACTCGGATGAATTCTCTTAAAGGACTCCGTACTCTAGAGTCCAATCTGACAAAGAATTCTGCCAGATCCTATTTTCAACGCCCAGCCCTGGGCGCCGAAATCTTTGACGCCCAGTGCTGGGCGCCGAAAATACCTGGGACGGATTCTTTTCCTAATCCGTTTCGTATTCATATTACTGAAAATCTATCTTTCTACGCCACTTTTTTCCTATAAATAGACCCCTAAAGCCGACGTGAAAAGAACACACAACACACAACAAAAAATTCATAATCTGAGTATTGACTCCAACCCTAAGCCTAAGCCTCACGCTGCGAAATTGATCCCGCGTTCTGTCGCAATCGACCCAAAAGTCGAACAGAACGTATCCTGTCCCTTGTAGCTGATGAATTAAGCCTAATTACTGGAACACTGCTCAGAAACCCGAGATTCGTTAAATAAAAGGAGAAATAGAAAAGCCAAGTGGTTAGTTTTCTGAGAACCGTGACGCACCTCTCAAGGGTGCGTTGTAATGTGTCCCTTCGTATGATTTAATCGCTTTCATCATCCTTTTATAATTGTTAAACTATTAATTTGATTGATCTATCACGCCTAATAAAGATAATATCTTGGACAATTGAACTATCATGCTAGGTACCTTAAATCAATCTAAATAAGATAATCACGATCGATTTAGTATTATGTGTTGCATATTGGTAAAATCAATTCAGAATAGTTTAATAGTTTAAACGCATGTCCCTTCAATTATTTATGCTGAGCTAGTAAGGATAACCTGCCTCTGGAGTTATCGATGAGCACTCCTCTCGGTAGTTACAGTCCCCCGAACTCTCAATCTCTACCCTGCGGGTGTACGTTGAGCGATCCCCACACCAGGGATCACAAGGGAACCTATGGCCGTCGTGGTCGAACATAATTGCACTCCCTTTATGTCACGATAACCGGGTTTTGTCAGTTTTTCTCATTGTCGTTAAAAACTGAGTGGCGACTCCTATATTACTAGTCGATTGGGTGTAAACTCACAGGAAATCTAACTACACTTGATCTGACGACGTCACGCCCACGAGGGACGAGGTCATGCATTAGCCTCGTGTTTTTTCGACCCCCTCACAGTGGCGACTCCATTGGGGAACGTTAATGAAATACTCGTGCTCGTAGGTAATCAAAATAGCCGAAGGGTGAAACGATCCTACTCCGCGTTTATTTCCTTATCAAGTTGGGACGACCTGAAAATCAGCATATTAATGTGAACGGACATAACCGCATAACGAATCTCGGCTCCCTTGGCATGTTTCATCTCGGGAGTTGGGACTAAGGATACCCATCGCCAACCGGGGGGTGCATACGCTTCGAATGTTGTCCACTCGACACTTGTCGCTAGTAGTACACCCATCCCAAACCCAATCGCTCGCCCACTAAGGTCCCTCTCATTGGTGCATGCCCCCTTGGCTTACATCGTGATTGGCCTCTTGGGACGAAATACGTCTGTTGAATGCACTACCTCGACCGGGACATGTGTTGGATCTACGATAGAAGCGGTACCAAGCCAGGCGCAAATATTACCCATAGAAGCCTATCATAAACTACGTGACATATTATTTTTGCTTCATGTTGTAATGTTAGTTATGTGTAGCGAAGTACGTGATTGTGTTGTGATTGTGTGTGACAAATAACGCTAGAAAACCAACGACCCTAAAAATTGCCCAAACATTCATAAACACCAATTGGCCGAAGAGTTATACCTAAATACGTGTTCCGCAGTCCCGGGCGATCGCCACAAAAATAAGCGACGCCCAGGACGGCCTGTAACAGATCCCACGACGCTGCATAACGCGCAAAGGACGTTATGGGGCAAGCACGCAAAATTAAGTCGTATGTACGAAAAAATAGACGAACAGAATACAAGTACCAGTCAGGGACGCATTTTCAGCGCCCCTAGCTGGGCGCCAATTATTTCAACGCCCCTGCTGGGCGCTGAAGTTGCTGCTTGGCCTTTTGGCCAGGCACCGCAGCCTCGGTGCCCGCGCACAAAATATACGTAGCAATAAAAAATTCGTAACAAATTTGCTACGAGGACGTATGGAAAAAGGCACTTGATTCTAAGAACGACTTATAAAATAAATAACTCCTTGTGTCGTCACTAGGCCTCCTATGACGACTATGTACGGCACTAAACCGAGCACGCTGATTGAATGACCTTGAATGTCACATGGGCAAAGTATTCAAAAAATAATGTTCAAATAAAGTTTTCAAGAAAAAATAATGTTCGAATAAAAAATAAATAAATCGGAGTCTAGACTAGGCTATGCCAAAGTACAATCTAAATCCTAAGTCTTAGTTGTCTTATCCATAGAATCGGTCCTAATGCTTGGTGTCGTTCTGCAAGTTAAAAGGTTAAACCATATTGAGTCTCCCTTCCTAACATTTAAATCAATAAGCACCCATATGTAATTGTCATCCCTTGCTAAGAATCTACGGCCTCAATACTCTCTCTCACCAATAAAAAGAATATATTATGTAATTCAAGTATTTGCAAAATGGAAACAGTCACATTCTGAAAATCATTCCTCCATAGTCGCACAACCCCCAAAGTGAAACTAAGGTGTCAATACCATTGGGAAAAAAATTAATAGCCTCAAGGCTTATGATCACACTGGGTCACGACTATCATAGTCCTCTCGAGCCACTCGCTCCTTGAAATACTCCTAAGTACGGACTAAAAGATTTTCCATGAATGCAACACGATGAACCATGAAAATACCCAAATCGGCATGCCATAAGGCTACCATCGGGGTAAAGCAATATACACTAAGAAGGAAGCCGCACTAATGATTCTAGTCTTGCAAAAATAAAAATTCGATCTCCCCAACCAACTACCTTGCCAACATTGAGCAAAATGGCGTATGACAAATGAACACCCAAGGGTTAAAGTCTAAAGTGTCAACCAACGAAAGTTATGGTCTAATTAGCCTAAGTTTGAGAGTGGCTTGTTCAAGTATTATAGGCTTACGCCACGTCATTATTTTGAGTCTAGGCCACCTCCTTGTATTCGTACACGGGTTATAATCAGGAAAATCAATGAAAGTTTGAGTCTAAATCACAACTTCCAATTAAAGCCCGGAAACTGAAATCTGAAAAGAAGCAAAAAAAATTATTTTCGATGTAATTCTTTCGTTAAATTTCAATAAAGTAAAAACAACATTTTGAATCTACGCTATTTGCACATTTTAAGAAACGACTAAATACGCTTGCAAAGTAAGACAATTTAAAGGTCCACCTTAGGCCTACTAAAATTGAAGGTCCACTATAGGCCTACCAAACGAGGCTCACTCAGTCTCGCCTCGTGACTCAAAGACCACAACCATCTACCGTTTAGCCCAAATAAAAAAAAATCGAAGGATTTATGTTGGGGAGAAATCCCAAGCAAAAAGAAAAAAAAAGAAAGAGAAAAGGGAGAGCGAAAAGAGTGAGCCATGAAATACTTAAAGAGAAAGAGAAAAGGGAGAGCGAAAAGAGCGAGCCATGAAATACTTAAAGAGAAAGAGAAAAGGGAGAGCGAAAAGAGCGAGCCATGAAATACTTAGCCCGTACCTCCCAAAGTGCGAAATCTACCCAAGTAAACGAAGGAAAGAATTGAGTCAACCAATCCAAATCATACCACAAAAACTACATAAAGTTCTACAATCTTCTACCCTTTCCAACCCTCATGCTTGACTAATACCTATACGAATTATCCTATCTCATTCAACCCATCTTTCAAGCCGTCTTGAGTCACGAATAAAAATAAAAAAAAGACAAATGAAAAAGTACATTCTACGCTTAACGAAAAAAATAATATAAAAATAATAAAAAAGAAACTTTGCAAAGCACCTTTAAAGTTCGTCTAAAAAGAAAAAAAAAAGCATTTAGCGCACAAAAAGGATTTGCAAATATTTGGCACAAAAGGAAAAGAAGCAACACACCAAAAAAAATCTTCCCATAAATTATTTTCAGCGCCCAGAGTTGGGCGCCGGAATCTTTAACGCCCCAGCCTGGGCGCTGAATCTCTCTGCTAGCCAAATTTTGTCCAGAAGTGCTCGTCATTTTATCCGCACATACACGAAAAATAACGAACACTTGGAGAGGTACAACACGTATTCAAATATACGTACCAAAAAACACATGAAAAGATTTTTGTGCAAATACATGTACTTAAAAAATAAAACAAATTTTTTGGCTTACGGCAAAGCAGCTGATTAAAATAATAATAAACTTCACTTATTTCACCCTATTTCAAACATTACGATTCCACTCGAACGTACTTGTTTAAAATCGGCATTCTAAGAAACCATTTTCTGGCTAAAAACTACGCAAGACCTGATTCCAAATTAAATCTATTTAAGGCGGATACGTAGGCAACCCATGATTCGGTCCAACCAATTTGCAAAAATATTAAAGCCTATAGAATAACAAGAATAAAAAATAGAGTCCCTTATTGAAATTTAATTACTTGCAATCCAAGTCGAAAGAAAAATTTAAGTCAAAGGAAGAATCCAAGTCATCAAGATGCCAAAATGAGCACACATCGAAAAATAATAAGGGCACGTACCCTTGCCAGAAGGAGCACTCACACTCCTAGGCACTTAGCCAATACTCAAAAGATCGCTTTGCCTCAATTGAATGGGGGTTAGCGCGAGCATCGATGACCTCTAAAGTACTCGACTTGACCCTCCCTAAAGCAAAGTAACTCACTCAAAGACCTTCTTTCACCACTAGACACAGTCATAATCGCCAACAAGTAGTAAAGGTAGTAAGCTTGCAATAAAAAGGATTATTCTACGACATCGCCCCATCGTTCCTTCGAACACAGGGCACCCATTCATGGTAATTCGAATGCTTGATAATCCCCTTTGAAAAAATAAGACATTGTCAATAGGACTTGGCACTTAACCAAGGCTCACCCTACTTAGACATATGACACGGGCATCTAAAATCGAAATCTGAAAGCATCATTAATGAGAAGACATAATAGTAACTGGGGGCTAAAAATTGAAATGAAGGAACTAGGGAAAGAACTAAGTATACCTTGACCTTTTGTGCAGACATACACCAAGTAAATCTAAGTCAATTTGAAAACGGTTTATATTCCCGCAATTCTGGAAATGATAGCCCTAAAAACCTAAAGCATGTGCCGCACGGGCACAAGTAATATCTTGACGCCTGCACCCTGGCTTCCAGCAAATCCTTAGACAGCATTCCAAAAATCGTAACAGTATTTTGATTCACTCATGTAATCCTGTACGAACCCTTCTATAAGTCAACTTACTTAGGACACCTCGGATTGTACACAGTAGGACTCGGACTTCAAATAATTTTCAAAGACTTCTTCGAACATAATAAAGTGTCGTTGGTTTAAGCTAATTATGCGTTTATCTCGATGTTGCAAGTGAGTCAAAAAGATTTCTAAATATGATTATGGGTAAAGAAAGGCACCTAGCTTTTGGTCAAGGCACACTTCAACATGTGACTACCTTGGCCATGGCAATGTTGCACAATACGACATTTACAAGAGAAGTAGCAAATCACTACTCGAACGTACCTCGCACTAAACGAGTCTGGTTCAAACTATTCATGATCCATGTTGTAGACACCTACTTTTGTCCCCATTCCCGAAAGGGAAGGTTCGATGATGAAAGCATAAATCTCCACTTGACAACGCATCTCCTATAAAATAACGAATCTCGATCACCCCTTTTCATTTCACCCGAAACCTGCTATTTATAGAAACCTGCTATTTATGGAAACCTGCTAAAAATAGTAACTGCCGTAATGGGTAGTTGTTAAAAGTGGCAAGTCATAAAAGATAGAAACCTGTCAGAATTAGGTGTTGCACTCCAACATAAATCCTAAATGAGATAGAAATTGCGAGAGAATCCTATTCCTAATATGATTCGAAAGTAAGAGTTACGTATTGATTAAAATCCTAACGAGCCTAGAGTTCGTAACGGGCCCAGACGCGTTCCGTCACAAGGTTAATACGCACTAAAAGACTCGATTAAGTCTCAAATACTCCGGATTCTAGGAATCCGAATCTAACTAAGAAAATATCCCATATCCTATTTTCAACGCCTGGCTCTGGGCGCCAAAATCTTCGGCGCCCAGGCCTGGGCGCTGAAATTACCTAGGACGTGTTCTTTCCTAATTTCTCGTGGATTAGAGCTCTACAATTCTATCTTTCCACGAACTCTTTTCTATAAATATAGCCCAAGTTTGACGTGAAAAAAGGACACACAATTATTATTCTGAGTATTGACTCTGAACCCCTAAGCCTAAGCCTCACGCTGCAAAACTGATCACGCGTTCTGTCGCAATCGATCCATAAATCGAACAGAACGTATCCCGTCCCATAATTTGAGATTCGTTAAATAAAAGGAGAAATAGCAAAGTCAAAGTGGTTAGTTTCTGAGAACCGTGACGCACCTCTCAAGGGTGCGTCGTAATGTGTCCATTTTCCATGGTTTAATTGCTTTCCTCGCCCTTTTATGAACTGTTAAACTATTTAAATCTGATTGTTCTATCACGCCTAATAAAGATAATATTTTGGGAAATTGGATTATCATGCTAGGTCCCTTAATACAATCTAAATCAGATAATCGCGCTCGGTCTAGTACTATATGTTGCATATTGTTAAAACCAACTCAGATTAGTTTAATAGTTAACGCATGTCCCTTCAATTATTTATGCTGAGCTAGTAAGGATATCCTGCCTCCGGAGTTATCGAAGAGCGAGTACTCCTCTCGGTAGTTACAGTCCCCCGAACCCTCAATCTCTACCTTGCGGGTGTATGTTGAGAGATCCCCACACCAGGGATCACAAGGGAACCTACGGCCGTCGTGGTCAAACATAATTGCACTCCCTTTATGTCACGATAACCGGGTTTTGTCAGTTTTTCTCATTGTCGTTAAAAACTGAATGGCGACTCCTATATTACTAGTCAATTGGGTGTAAACTCACAGGAAATCCAATTACACTTGATTTGACAAAAAGAAACGTCACACCCACGAGGGACAAGGTCACGCATTAGCCTCGTGCTTTTTCGACCCCCTCACACATGTCACCATGAATGCATAAAAACGTATGCCAAGCATTATAACACCAAGCCAATCCCGTAGCTACAATTGGAGGCTTGAGAAAAACACTCTAAAAATGCTCGAAATGACGATTTTATCGCAAATTCTCGACGCTAATGCTATACACACGTCATAGGGGCACAATCCTAAGGTTTGATCGTGTAAAACGAACCTAGGATACAACCCCTCCCAAGTTCTAAGCATTACTTAGAATATATAAAGTCACCCCACTAACAAGGGTAACTGAAAATCGCGAGTCACCAAAACTCCGATCAAACTACTGCACATAACGCTCGCCCTACAAGCGCCTGTTACACAGTCGACGTCGTTCCAAAGCAAAAGCGAAAGAAAAATCAAGGATAAAAAAAGAAGAAGAGAAAGAAACATCTATGAATCCTCTCATCGAACGAAGTAAAAAGCCGTGCACACCCACGCAAAAAGGTGCTACACTTGTTCGAGCACCTGAACGAGGCGTGATGAAGTACTCCAAATGCAAAAAATAATAATGATATCCCAACACCTGGAGGAATGTTCTAAGACACGCTGTTAGGCCACACAAGCCTACGTCGCACCATAAGTTCAACCATCCCATGGTACAAGTCTAAAAAAAAAGGGGAAGAGTAAGGCATATCGCACTAATGCGGGCACGACCAAGAGCATGTGTAAAAGAGGCAAAAACTACTTATCGCCCAAATTCAAAATGCAAGCCACACGACTTCTACATTTAGTATTAAAGGTAGCAAAATATTACCTACCACGAAAGGGATAGCTCGCACCTACACGAGCGGAACCCCAAGGCATCTTTCTCGAAAGAACCTACAAAATCGTACGCCAAAAGGAAGCATCCCAACATGCATACTTGGGGGCTCCAAGCTACGAAACGACCATAGCGAGATTAAAAAAAAAAGGGGTCTCAAAGCAAATGTTTGAACGATCAAAAGGGCACGATGCTTGATCCCACTTCAGGAATGGGCCTGAACCCTATCAAGCTTCTAAGCAAACTATTCAACATCATTCATTGCTCAAAAAAAAATGATTCAAGCGACGGCCATTCTATGAACGCTCGTTTCCACATACATTCTAAGTATCGAACATTCACGAACACGTTCAAAAGAAAAAATATACGAGCGATCAAAGTCTTACGCCTCAAGGCATGTTCCTCGGGCCATATAGACTCGCCCAACTATTGCAATAACTGTACACCTTAAGAGCAACAGTTCCTTTAAATAATCGCCCCAAAGCGACAAACATCGTAGTCCACCAATCGGCTACGGCTTCTCGAGAAATCATCACGAGAAAGTCCTGCCTGGGACGCACTTTCAACGCCCAGGACCAGGCGCCAGATATTCCGACGCCCAGCCCTGGGCGCCGAAAATCAGCTCAATTCATTGTGATCTCTAAAATTCTACGTTCCAAAAATAAAGAAAAACAAAAGAGAAGAGAATACGTAGAATTTCCAAGTAAAAAAGAGGCCAACTGTGTCATCAAAAGACCAGCCAAACAACATTTTCAACGCCCAACCTGGGGCGTGAATTATTTCAACGCCCAGGCCTGGGCGCCGAAAATGAACCCAGACTCAAAAAAGGCCCTAACTTCTATAGGGCCCTGCCGTATCCATTCGACTCAAAAATTGCCGATTTCTTTACTGAAAGTCGCACCTTGCGGCTTTGTTAAGAGTAGCACACCACTACAAAGATCGCTCGCACTTACGAGCACGATCCCAAACACGATCAAGGACATTACAAAATGCGTATCCCCAAGGAACCTCTTTGACAAGAAATGACCGTCAAGCACGAGTGCTTGGGGGCTTGAAAGAAAATATATATTTCAAAAGAGAGTATGCAAAGTAAAACAATATTCCCAGACTACGCTGTACGAAGTCCCGTGTTTGGATAATCTTAAAAGATAAAACCGGATTACGACCTCAAGACAAAGGTCACCGTTGATACTTATACATAGTCCCCTAATCAAGGACCCAAGTAGTGGCAAAATTGAACCGTAAAGACTAGCTCAAAACCATGAAAGATGATGACCACGAGACAATGGTCCGTCTAAGCACGTTGTCAACCCACATTCAGGTTGCAACTAAATCCGAGCATCCCTCGAAAGAAAATAAATTCTTCAAAAAACAAAAACAGGCTCGCCATCTTCAGCCGGCGGGGTCTGCGTCACTAACCGCGCAGGTCCTCAGTTTTCAAAAATAAAATATTAAAAAAAAACAACAAAAACAGGCTCGCCCATCTTCAGCGGGCGGGGTCTGCGCCACTAACCGCGTAGGTCCTTACTTGTCGCAGCAATAACTTTTCTCGGTTTATCCTTTTCCAAAAATCAAAGGATGGTTTATCTTTTTCCAAAAATCAAAAGATGGTTTATCTTTTTCCAAAAATCAAAAGATGGTTTCCCTTTTCCAAAAATCAAAGGATTGGTTTTCCGCTTTTCCAAAAAAGAGCGATGTGCTGGATTTTCCTTCGTTTTACGTCCCATAAAAACAAAGGGGGTTTTCTCGTTTAGCTAACCCTGAAAATGAGAATCTTTAAAAACATTTTTACCTCGTGATCGGGCTTGGCTAGGCCTGGTTACACTTTATAGCTTTGATTTCGAAAACGTCTGTAGATACTTCCAATGACAAAGTGAGGGAGTTTCTATACATCTGTAGGTACTTCCAATGACAAAGTGAGGGAGTTTCTATACTTAAAAAATTCCAATGACACGTGAGGAATGTGTTAACACTTCAAGTGATGACCCTTGAGTCAAATGTTAACACCTACTTTTGTCCCCATTCCCGAAAAGGAAGGTTCGATGATGAGAACATAAATCTCCACTTGGCAACGCATCTCCTATAAAATAACGAATCTCGATTACCCTTTTCATTTCAGCCAAACCTGCTATTTATAGAAACCCGCTAAAAATAGTAACTGCCATAACGGGTAGTTGTTAAAAGTGGCAAGACATAAAAGATAGAAATCTGTCGGAATTAGGTGTTGCACTCCAACATAAATCCTAAAAGAGATAGAAATTGTAAAAGAAATTCTATTCCTATCGCAATTCGATAAAAGAGTTAACGTATTAATTAAACTCATAACGAACCTAGAGTTCGTAAAGGGCCCAGACGCATTCCGTCGTAAATTGATACGCACCAAATAACTCGGATGAAGTCTCTTAATGGACTCCGTACTCTAGAGTCCAATCTGACAAAGAATTCTGCCCAGATCCTATTTTCAATGCCCAGCCATGGGCGCCGAAATCTTTGACGCCCAGTGCTGGGCGCCGAAAATACCTAGGACGGATTCTTTTCCTAATCCGTTTCGTATTCATATTCCTGAAAATCTATCTTTCTACGCCACATTTTTCCTATAAATAGACCCCTAAAGACGACGTGAAAAGAACACACAACACACAACACAAAATTCATAATCTGAGTATTGACTCCAACCCTAAGCCTAAGCCTCACGCTGCGAAATTGATCCCGCGTTCTGTGGCAATCGACCCAAACGTCGAACAGAACGTATCCTGTCCCTTGTAGCTGATGAATTAAGCCTAAATACTGGAACACTGCTCAGAAACCCGAGATTCGTTAAATAAAAGGAGAAATAGAAAAGCCAAGTGGTTAGTTTTCTGAGAACCGTGACGCACCTCTCAAGGGTGCGTCGTAATGTGTCCCTTCGTATGATTTAATCGCTTTCATCATCCTTTTATAATTGTTAAACTATTAATTTGATTGATCTATCACGCCTAATAAAGATAATATCTTGGACAATTGAACTATCATGCTAGGTACCTTAAATCAATCTAAATAAGATAATCACTATCGATTTAGTATTATGTGTTGCGTATTGGTAAAATCAATTCAGAATAGTTTAATAGTTTAAACGCATGTCCCTTCAATTATTTATGCTGAGCTAGTAAGGATATTCTGCCTCTGGAGTTATCGAAGAGCGAGTACTCCTCTCGGTAGTTACAGTCCCCCGAACCCTCAATCTCTACCTTGCGGGTGTATGTTGAGAGATCCCCACACCAGGGATCACAAGGGAACCTACGACCGTCGTGGTCAAACATAATTGCACTCCCTTTATGTCACGATAACCGGGTTTTGTCAGTTTTTCTCATTGTCGTTAAAAACTGAATGGCGACTCCTATATTACTAGTCAATTGGGTGTAAACTCACAGGAAATCCAATTACACTTGATCTGACGACATCACGCCCACGAGGGACGAGGTCATGCATTAGCCTCGTGCTTTTTCGACCCCCTCACACGCGTGGATGTTCGCGCGAAAATAAATTTGCGTTGGGCCCTGTGCGCAAGAAAAGTCTTGCGACCGTTTCTTTTCCAACCGGATTAAAGCTCCTTTTTACGCTTTTCAATCGTATTTCGATTTATTTCCAACTAAAACTCTCTTTTATGCTTTTCAATCTCTTTTTGGGGTTTAGTTGGAGTACAACTCTGCCCCTTTGGTGTAAATCTATCTTGGACGGTTTATTATATTTAGCAGATACTTAGGATGGCAGCTACTATAAATAGCATTTATTATAAATGGAAATATGGGTTTGGGAAATGAGTCAGTCAGTCTTAGAATGTTTGTTGCTTGATTAGGAATATGTTGACAAGTGGATGTTTGTTTCATCATTGAACTTATCGCTTCTGGCCTGGGGCCAAATGTAGACGTCTACACATAAAAACATGAAAAAATTGATAAGCATGTTTCTTAATTAACATTTGATGATCAACCTTGAGCGAGCCTGTCGAGCCTCAACGAGCCTATCGAGCTTCGAGCTTCGAACCGAACCAAGCTCGATTTTAATATTTCGAGCTCGAGCTCTAGCTCGAGCCCGATTTCCCAGGCTCGACGAGCATCGAGCTCAAGTCAAACCTGTGCTCACGAGTTTCGAGTTTGAGGCTCGGCTCGTTAACAACCCTACCTTGAACAAACAAATTTTCATTATTAAAATATTTAATCCTTCACCATAAAGGAACTTTAGCGACCACGCCAATGCAAACTTTTAATTTTTAAACGTCTTTTCCTACAAAATTTGCGATATAAAGTAAATCGTCATAAAATTAATATTTTATCATTATTATAAGGTGTTTTCTAGCTAATACAGCGTAATCAGTTACAACTAATTATTTAGTACAGTTAGTACGACTTCTTATGTTTCGTATTCCTTTTTAGTTTTGTGAAATCGAAAATCAGAACAGTGATACACAATGATTGGGTGAAAAATCTTATATCCACAAAAGAAGAAAGATGATTTGGTGGAAAATTTCTATTAAAAGATCATAACTTGCAAAGGTTGCTAATAACCCTAATTTTACCAAATGAAAGAAAGAGGTGCAACAACTAGATTACTTAATGATCCATGAGTTTTACAATTATGTTAGCCTTAATAATCTATAGTACGTTTATACTGTATATGACGTTGATTTTTCACTAGTGGTATTGATAGACATGTTTGATTTGACAATTGACAAGATTATTACACCATTTCGCTAATGATTAGTTGGGAATTTGTCGACTTACGTATATTATTGAGAGGAAAATTGCAGCACTTTTGCTAATGATTAGGTATGGTTTTTTTTTCAAATTACTTCCGTTCTGGAATATTCGCATCATTTTGACTTTTTATACTACTTATATAATTTATTTTGACCCTATTTTATTTCTAGTATAGCAAAATAAAAGTTAGTATACACTATAAGAATTTGTATCTTTAATGACAACCTAATTACGATGGGTCAAAAAACCTGTCGCAAAAGCCTTTCGGACGGGGCTAACAACCAAACAAAAACGGGAACAACTGTCGCAAATATCTTTAACGACGGGTTAACGACGAGATTTTTTTATTAACAACGGCCCTCTTTAATGACAGGCTCGCGACAGGAAATCCCGTCATTAATCAACGATTATTGGTCTTTAGCGACAGGATTTTCCGTCGTTAATGGTACAATTTCTTGTAATAATATAATATATTTTTTGCTTCATCTTAATATATGTTTTCAAAATATTAATAAATTTGGAAAATTAAATTCTAATAATCCAACATTTGCCCGGTAATCCATTAAAAGTCCCACCTATACAATATTTCTAGATGATCCAACCTTTGGTACCTATTATCTTTATACGGACCTCGTTAATTTAGAATCTGCAAAATCGGGTCAATTGTCCTACATGGCAGTGACCTGATTGACAAATCAGGTCATTGTCCTACATGGCAGTGACCTGATTGACAAATCAGGTCAATTTTCCAATATTTTATAAGTTTTTATAATATGTAGTTAAAGATATTTGTGGTTAAAGTTGTATATTGACAAACGTGTCCAGTCAAACTGTGCGAGTATTCCGAGACATATGGGGTAATTAAATTGAGACGCAATCACATCTCAATCCATTATCCATTAGCTTAACTACCAGATCTTTCAAAAAAAAATGTATGTAACGGGAAAGGTTTTTTTTTTTTTGGAAGGAACGGGAAAGATCAGTTGGCTATAAATGTTGTAAATATAATGTTTTCAAGGATAAAATAAGAAAATAAGAACAAGAAATTGTTAAGGATAAATAACAATTTGGTGCGTTGTGGCCAATTAGGAATCATTGAATTGAAAACGATAATTCGGTGCAGCCGAGATATTCCATTATATTTGTCGTTTCATTCTCTAATGTTCATACACTTCTCTCACATTAAGATACTTTAAGGTGAGAATAGAGCTATGTAAACTTATACCTGAAAAGAAGAGTACGTGGAGAAAGGCTTAGGGGAAAAAAAATATAAGGATTATTGTTTATCAATCATCCTCTTTTAATCTCATGAAAAAATGAACAAACATAGAGGAACAAGAGAAGAAGAGAGGACGTAACAACCCGCCTATAAAATAAATAGAGTTTAAAACAATGCAAGTAAAATGAAGTCGCTTAACCAATTTCATTGCTAGATAACTTCACTTGCAAGTTATCTCTACTTGTTATTAAAATTCTACTCCCCAACAATACAAGTGCAAATGATGGATCATCATATGGTCATTATGGCAAAGGTCATGACCATGACACAAAGCACATAATCAGCGAAAGCTGAGTACAAACAAGCTAGAATGAAATCTTAAAACTATCATGCATGCTTCATTCCAACAATAATAATACATTAAACCACATGCAAAAGCCAACTAATAAAACAATTAATCACGAAGACAAGATTCGACTTAAGACACGACTCAGAAAACAATGAATTAAGTTTGAAAGTCCTTACTAAATGGAGTATTCAAAACATGAAATGAAAGGATGTAACTACCATAATCAAGAAAGAGTTATTATAACAATTGAAGTCTAAAGGTTTTTAATATAGATGGGGATTTCAAGAGACACGAAGAAAAACTCAAGCTTAAATTGTGGAAAATCACCCCGCGGCAAAACCAATATGTGGCAAAGAAAAACAAAGACATTACTCCAACGAGACCATGATCATAATTCAAGCTCGCCGTTTCTTTAGTCAAAACACTTGGAAGTAAGTAGGAATTAAAGGTAAGGAGATACCCTCCCACTAGTAGAAAAAACCCCTGTTGCAGCCCCCTTGTTGCAGCGTACAAGTATAAATACGCTTCAACAACCAGTCGGTCAACGCGGGTCAAACCCTTTAAAGGGTTATCGCAGCGTACATTTTAGTTGTTCGCAACAAATGCGTTTGTTGCAGCGTACAAAATAAAAGCCCGCAGCAACAACCCGTAGTTATTGCAGCGTACATGTTAATGCCCGCTGCAACAAGTCCGCGTTTCAAATTAAAATTTTTACTTTCCTAGTTGCAACGTACAAACCGCGCTCAATCTCTGTTCCTTCTCTGCTATAGCTCCAAGCCTTTTCCCTTAAACAAATATCCAAGGTCGCCGTCGAACTCAGCTCGCGTCGCCGTCGAACCCAAGAGTTGCTCAGCCCTGCGTCGCTGTCTTGGTTCCGTTGGTTGCTCATCTCCCCGTCGCGTCGTGGTTCAGCCCTGCGTCGCTGTCTTGGTTCCGTGGTTCCGTGGTTCAGCCCTGCGTCGCTGTCTTGGTTCCGTGGTTCAGCATCTCCCCGTCGCGTCGTGGTTCCGGTGGTTGCTCGGCGTCGTGGTTCCGGTGGTATGGTGTGTTCAATTTTTATTTTCGTTTTTTATTTTCGTTTTCAGATTAGGGTTCAATTTTAGTTTTTGATTTTCGTTTTGATTATTGTTTTTGATTTTCGTTTTTGATTTTCGTTTTGATTTTCGTTTTGATTTTCGTTTTTGAAACTTAACGACCCAACGAAGTAAATGGGGATTGCTATGTTTCCGAGTATAGATCTATTTCTTTAAAAAGCACACAGCCACTATTTAAGCTTGCTCATAACAAGTAATGGGGAATGGCCTAAGGCTGTTGCTGACTGCTACTCACCCCTTCAGACTGTTGTTTGGATGTTATTTTGCTGATTTCCAAGAGGCTTTTGGATTACCTTTTTTTTTTTAATTTTTTTAATTTCCAAGTATGCTCAAAGTGTTGAATACATCACTTAGATCAGTAGTATCAGGCCCTTCAAAAACATCAGTATTCACCCGTCTTCTTGGTAGAGTTGGGAAGGGGAACTCTTCATTTGCAGGACCTTACAAAATAATCTCTGTTATCCAACCATCTGGGTTAAAATTCTGTTTTAAGATCTCAAACCTTTGTGTACAGACGATATGGGATGGCTGCTTGACTCAAGTTTACCTCAAGTCAGTTGTGAGTCAAAACCATTAAGTGGTCGTTGTAAACCCAAGACCTTCAGGAAATCACTGGCCTTTGTCCACACTGATTTAGACTATTTAGTATTTACACTGAAAAAGAAGAGTTGAACATTTTCAAGGCTCTCACATATGCGCATGAACTAGCTCTTGTACCTCTCAAAACCTTCCTCTAAGAAACTTTAGCATACGAGCCACACAAACATCATATATAAACTTGAAAGAAATAAGTAGTGTGATGCAGAACATCGTGCCCATTACCAACTGAACTCGTCAAATCTCAGCAATTAAAGATTATTTTTAACTGTAAGTCTGCTATCTTCTGAGCCCCACTTTTTATCAGCTTATTGGCTGCTGCTTTGTGGGTGCGACATTCTGGCCACCTGCCACTTTAGGATAGCTTTTAAATCCTGGAATACTAGAGCCTTGTTTGGAGTAAAGGAAGTTCCTAGAGTATTTTTCAACCTCCTCCATTATTAGGCAAAAGAGATATCTGATTCCAATAGGTTTAAAGGATAAATAACACCACATTTTTGCCGACTGAAGCCTATCAGCATATATGAAAGGCTTCTTACAGCCCAGGTTACAGGATTTTATTCTGGCATTACCCTTCTTCCTTCCCCGAGGTTACGTAAGCACTTAGTTCCGCACTTGAATGCTGCGTTAATGCCAATAACTTGAATAATGTGATTGCTACGTGGTGATGTGGTAGATAGTTAATTTCCTGTTACATGCATTCTATGAGAAATATCTGAATTTGGCCCTCGAACTATTTTCGTTTGATTTTCGTTTTGATTTTCGTTTTGATTTTCGTTTTGATTTTCGTTTTGATTTTCGTTTTTATTTTGATTTTTTTGGCTATTTTTCAATTATTTCTTTAATTTGCAGTTAATTGTGAAGATGGGTAGATACGCATATGGTTGAAGAGAGGGGCGATGATCGTACTGCCAACATAATCTATCATCGTGCTTGTTCGAATTTCAACAATTGCATAAGGTATTGATATATCTAATTATCTTCATAAAATTTCTCTTTTCCTCTTTTGAAAGTTGAAATCAATAGTACAGTAAGTGCATATCATTTTTACGATAAATAAAATTTGGATAAGTATAGTAAGTGTAATAATAAAACGTGTACATTAGTATTCTATGCTTAAGTATCCATTCCGTTTTACTTATTAGGACTGTTTTTGGACTTCTAATATCACTTGATTGGATTGAGTCTAGGTAAGTTAAAACTAATCATATTAATCATTTAAAAGGATTAAAATGAGTGTTTAGGTTCTTTAGTTCAAAGTTGGGAGCGGAAATGTCATTTTAGCTCTATATATGACATATAACGACCCAACGAGCCATAAATGTGCATGAATAGGTTCGAATGAGTTTTAGAAACTTAAAACTATGCATATTAGTCATGTAATAAGAATAAAATGAGTCATTAGGTTCTTTAGTTCAAAGTTGGGAGCGAAAATGTCATTTTAGCTCTATATATGACCTATAACGACCCAACGAGCCATAAATGTGCATAAATAGGTTGGAATGAGTTTTAGAAACTTAAAACTATGCATATTAGTCATGTAATAGGATTAAAATGAGTGTTTAGGTTCTTTAGTTCAAAGTTGGGAGCGAAAATGTCATTTTAGCTCTATATATGACATTTAACGACCCAACGAGCCTTAAATGTGCATAAATAGGTTGGAATGAGTTTTAGAAACTTAAAACTATGCATATTAGTCATGTAATAAGATTAAAATGAGTGTTTAGGTTCTTTAGTTCAAAGTTGGGAGCGGAAATGTCATTTTAGCTCTATATATGACCTTTAACGACCCAACGAGCCTTAAATGTGCATAAATAGGTTGGAATGAGTTTTAGAAACTTAAAACTATGCATATTAGTCATGTAATAGGATTAAAATGAGTGTTTAGGTTCTTTAGTTCAAAGTTGGGAGCGGAAATGTCTTATTTTAGCATAAATATGAACCATAACGACCAAACAAGTCTCAAATGGCATAAATTGATTGGATTGAGTCTAGGAAAGTTAAAACTAATCATATTAATCATTTAAAAGGATTAAAATGAGTGTTTAGGTTTGTTAGTTCAAAGTTGGGAGCGAAAGTGTCATATTAGCCTAAAAATGAGTTCTTAGGTTCTTTAGTTCATAGTTGGGAGCAAAAATGCCTCATTTTATCATAAATATGAACCACAACGACCAAACAAGTCTCTAATGTGAATAAATAGATCGGATCGAGTCTTGGAAAGTTAAAATTAATCATATTAATCATTTAAAAGGTTAAAATGAGTCCTTATGTTCGTTAGTTCATAGCTGGGAGCGAAAATGCCTCATTTTAGCATAAGTGGTGTTTTCTAGACTTATCTCATATGAGTATATGATTTCATGATATAAGAGAAGTGAGATTGTCAGATTTCCTCATTAAGTTTCTTAATCATTGTTGCTTGAGTTTAAGTGAAACTCAATTACATAATTTCATTTTACGATCTAACTTACATACTACTCCGTACTATACTAGATTAATAGAACTTGTTTATAGAATGAGTTAGCTGCCCTGCATTCTCATATTGCCTCAACAAACACACCAAGAATGACAAAGAACATTGCAGATCAGATCAGCACAGATCAATGCAGATCAGATGAGGGTAGCACTGATCTGTGTTGATCTGTTCTGCACTGATCTGTGCTGATCTGATCTGCACAGATCAGTGCAGATCAGATCAGCACTGATCTGTGCTGATCTGTTCTGCAGATCTGATCAGTGCAGAACAGATCAGCACAGATCAGTGCTGATCTGATCTGCACTGATTTGTGCAGATCAGATCAGCACAGATCAGTGCAGAACAGATCAGCACAGATCAGTGCTGATCTGATCAGCACTGATCTATGCTGATCAGATCTGCACAGATCAGTGCATTCCACATATATAATTTTTCATGCTTGTTGGCTTGTTGCTGCTATAGAGTTCAAATTCTTTGATATGATTTGATTCTTTGAAGGCCGGAGCATGTGTCAACTTAGTATTCTATCAATTGTTCAATTACATTGTAAAGCGATGTTTTGGTCCCTAACAAAAAGCGGAGAGGAATAAAAAGAGGGAAAAGGGGTGAAATGGATCAAGGAAGGGATGTGAAGGTTGGTTTTTCTGGTGATGTATCCATGGTGGGTGGAAGTGAGAGTTGCTTTAGTGGTGACTAGTGAGGTGACGGTGATAGTGGTGGTGAGGTGATGGTGGGGTGGGGTGGATTGATTTGGGATGATGGTGGTGACCATTGAGTCATTGACCAATGAGAGACTGATAGAAATTTGGGGGAATCCAAGTCCAGGGGGAAGTCTGGGGAACCAAACAGCCCCTAAATTTCTTTCTCTCTATGCTGTTCTTATTGATTTTCCATTATGTTGAGCTTTGACATATTTACACTTAAATTTCTCGTTCATTCTTCAATTAGTGCCATCTCTTTTGCATGATCCCCTTTGCACAAACTAGAGACTTAAAATTGGTGGGGAGTGGTACTGTTAGTTGCTGTTGTTTCAAAATTGACCTTGATTTATCTCTTCTGACTGCCATAAAACTAGCATCTGCAAATCCTTGATGAAATTTTATTAACCAAATATTTGGTTAAAATAGTGTCAATTGTTCCTCTATGGTTTCACTTTAAAAAAATGGACTTACCTGACTACCTGTCTCAAGCTGCAGATGCAACAGTCATATTGTTATAATTCGAACAAAATCAACAAGGGGGGAACATTGCAGATCAGGTCAGCACAGATCAGTGCAGATCAGATCAGCACTGATCTGTGCTGATCTGTTCTGCACTGATCTGTGCTGCACTGATCTGTGCAGATCAGATCAGCACTGATCTGTGCTGATCTGTTCTGCACTGATCTGTGCTGATCTGTTCTGCACTGATCTGTGCTGATCTGTTCTGCACTGATCTGTGCTGATCTGATCAGCACTGATCTGTGCTGATCTGATCCGCACTGATGAGTGCAGATCAGATCAGCACAGATCAGTGCTGATCAGATCAGTGCAGAACAGATCAGTGCAGATATCACAGATCAGATCAGCACTGATCAGTGCAGATCTGATCAGCACTGATCTGTGCTGATCTGTGCTGATCTGATCAGTGCAGATCAGTGTTGATCTGATCTGCACTGATCAGTGCTGATCTGATCTGTGATATCTGCACTGATCTGATATCCTTCTGTATGCTAGAGCACTGATCTGATTATGTCAAGCACTAGAATCAAGGCCGACCCTGGAGCGCCAACAATGTATTTGAAAAACATTTTCCAAGCTGAAATTGAAAAGGAGAAGATGGGTAATCCTAACCTAACTAATTGGTTTTTAATCCCATATAATCAAGAGTAAGTGTGTTATATTATATAAGTTTCATATAAAATATTAATTATTATTGTTATTAAATATTTAATATATCATTTATAAATTATACAGAAATCATTGGAATTTATACGTGATGGACCTACGTAGAGGTTATGTATATATTTTCGATTCTGCTAGAGATCCACGTCGAACAGATTATGCATGGGGAATCTTGAGTTTGTAAGTTCTTTTGCTTACAAATTACATTAGTCTTTAAGAAACCTAAGCCAAAATCATATTCATGAGTACCCATGTTTCGTTAATTTTCTAGGGCATACCAAGTGTACAAGTGCAATGGTGGGCATTGTCCGAATAAAACGAGTTTTAAGTCGTGTAAACCCATTCATATAGAGGTATAACATGTTTCTTAATTAGCTTTTTGCTTTGTTTTTATTAATTATTGGCCTTGCAAGATAAAGTATTATGTTTCTTAATCAGTGTGCTCAACAAATCGGCGGAACTTAGTGTGGCTATTACGTTATGAAGTTCATGTTAGAGATAGTCACGTTACAACATGACTATGAAGGCCGGCTAGATGAGGTAATTAAGTAACTAATTGATTCGTATTCTAGACTATTAATACATTGTCATTAGTTGCTTGAATGTTAAAATGTGACATTTCATTTGCATTTAATCGATCTAATATATGCTCCATCAATTTTTTGTTTTTGTAAGGTCTATACTCCGAGGACTGCGCCTTATGCAAGTGAGGAAATTGATGTGGTTCGTGAGCAATGGGCGAAGTTTTTTACCACCAAGTATTTATTATTGACCTGATGGCGCTTGATCGTGTTGGTTTAGATGTTATAGAACAATCTTTTATGTTAAAATGTATGCGTACGTTGAAATTGGAACGTAAATGTATTTAAATATATCGGTATGTGCACTTTTGGTTTTGGGATATATACAAAACTCCAGTTGTTGTTTTTATATTTGTTATACAGGTTGCGTTATTCTATTATTGTTTTGACAGGTTTCTATATTTGGTGCAAGGCACTCTAGGTATCCCTAAACAAAATTAGAATTTTCCCGCCAAAAGTGCTTTTTTGCAGCGTACATATATGTTGTACGCTGCAACAAGGGAAAAAAATTTCGCAAAAATTCAGACTTGTTGCAGCGTACAAATAAATGTACGCTGCAAAAAATTGAGTAATTCAGACTTGTTGCAGCGTACAAATAAATGTACGCTGCAAAAAGTTGGGTCTGTTGCAGCGGGCTTTTATATGTACGCTGCAACAAGTCCAAAATTTTGCCAATTTTTTGGCACTTGTTGCAGCGTACATCTAAAAGCCCGCTGCAACAAATCACTTTTTGCAGCGAACATGTACGCTGCAACAAGTTCAGACTTGTTGCAGGCCCCCCAGTTGCAGCATACGATGTACGCTGCAACAGGGGTCTAAAAGCCCGCTGCAATAAGGGTTTTTTCTACTAGTGTCCCCCTAATAAACACTCTTAGTTTTTTTTTTCTTTTTTTAACATAAGCTTAATTTGCATAAAATAAAGAGATTACAAACTAAAAGTACGAACTAAACCTAAACTAGGGCCTTGAAAGACCCTTACATAGCTTACCAACCAAACGAAATAAAAGCCATTAAAACTTGAAGAGATAGCATTCCCTACTTCTGTCGGGTCGTGATTGTTGAGATAACCTCGCTTACAACACCTTTGAAGTGTAAGCGTGCCAAAGCATAGACCACTTATGCTTCCTAATGCTTCTTTTTTCGTCAAAGGCGTAAAGCAATTGACCTAATTGTTAAATATGATAGAATATAAAATTGGCTTGGGAAATCTATAAGGAGTACGGAGGACTTAGGCTATGTTATCTTCACCTAGCCATTATTACTTATTGGATCATACCTTATTAACTTAGACCAGACAAGACCAAACCAGCAACATTCAGACCAGACCAAGTCTTTTTAATTATTTTATTATTAATTATTACTACGACCACTACTACTACTACTACTATTATTATCATTATTAGTATTATTATTATTATATTATTATTATTATTATTATAACAATAATAATTATAATAATTAATAAATAATTATTAATTAGTAATTAATAAATAATAATTAGTAATAACTATTCATAATTAGTAATTAGTAATTAATACGGAGTACATATTAATTATTAATTACTAATTATTAATAATTAATAATTAATAATTAATAATTAATAATTAATAATTAATTATTAATTATTAATTATTAATTATTAATAATTAATAATTAATAATTAATAATTAATAATTAATAATTAATAATTATTAATTAATAATTAATAATTAATAATTAATTATTAATTATTAATTATTAATTATTAATTATTAATTATTAATTATTAATTATTAATTATTAATTATTAATTATTAATTATTAATTATTAATTATTAATTATTAATTATTAATTATTAATTATTAATTATTAATTATTAATTATTAATTATTAATTATTAATTATTAATTATTAATTATTAATTATTAATTATTAATTATTAATTATTAATTATTAATTATTAATTATTAATTACTACCTCCGTTCCTAAAAGTTCTTTACGCTTTCCGTTTTAGTCCTTTCCTGAAAGTTCTTTACACTTCTACTTTATTCCATTTTTACTCTTATTTGGCCCACCATAACTTACCCACTCACAATACTTTAATATTAGTTTCCACTCACTCACATTGGTGGACAATTTATAGCCACTCATTTTCCATTTGTTACCCCACCATCACATGTTCACCGAAATTCCTTAATTACCGTGCAAATAGTAACCGTAAAGATCATTTAGGAATGGAGGTAGTATTAATTATTAATTATTAATTATTGATTATTAATTATTAATTATTAATTATTAATTATTAATTATTAATTATTAATTATTAATTATTAATTATTAATTATTAATTATTAATTATTAATTATTAATTATTAATTATTAATTATTAATTATTAATTATTAATTTACTGTCGCGAACCCGTCATAAAAGGCTGCCGTCGTTAATGGAAAATTTCGTCGTTAACCCGTCATAAAAGACATTTACCACGGTTGTTCCCGTCTTTGTTTGGTGATTTTTGACCCGTCGTTATTAGGTTGTCATTAAAGATACAAATTCATGTAGTGTAATAATACAATAATATAATAAATACTTAGTAAATAGAATAATTAAGACGTAGTAATTAATAAATAATATATAAAACAAAAAATAAATAATAATAAATACATAAAGATGATATTGCAATATAATAATAGTTTTTCAACATTATAATAATAAAATAAAATTGTAAAAGATGAAGATGAACACAACGTCGTTCTTGAACTGAACGGAATTTGATGGAATTGAACTAAACTGATCGAACTTAATGGAGTTAAACTGAACTGAACTGAATATAGGTAAGTTAAACTGAATTGAAATTAAGTTCCAAAGAACAGGGACTTAGTTTGACACTATTACACATAAAATATAAATAAATTGGATACCTAATACTTAATTGGTTAAAAGATTTAATCTTTATCTACCATAAAAAAACATCAAGAATCTAAAATCAATATGAATTCTAGTACGGAGTATGTAACATGATTTTGTTCACAACTACAATCTCATCAATACAAATAATACGTGAGGAAGTATGTAATACTTGGTATTTCTTTGTTAAATGTGTATTTTATTCTTCTACTACATAACTTTTTAATTATAAAATAAATGAAAATAGGGTGAACAAAGTATATTCTACAATAGGAGGTCACTCAATTACGAAGCATGTGTGACTATTATAGTTGTTTAACTAATTAAGCATACAAATTATAGTTCTTGTTAGTGACCTATCAGCTATCAGTATTAGAGACAATTTGTGTAGCATCTAGTTAACAAAGTAATTGTTGAGAATGTAGCATCTAGTATGTAGTTAATGAATTAATAATTTGGTTAAAATGTCACTATTTTAAGGCCCGCCTAATCTTGTGACAACATAAACAAAGATTCGTTTAATAATTCACTTAAACCAAATATATGACTTTAATTACCAAACAAATATCACATCAAATAAAACCCTTTGCATGGCTGGCAGGGTACCTTTCAAATTTAATTAAACCATGTTCTTGTACCATCTTATAAGCATTTTTCAAGATACGTTGTATAAACTAATGTTAGGTAAGCCCAAATAAACCAATTCCTTTTTTTTTGAGGGAAAAAATAGTGTATATATTAATGATGTTTTGTATATATTAATATATGCACTAATTTTTCCCTAAAGAAAAAAAAAACCAATTCTATTTGTATATGTGTGTAGTACTTATAAATCAAGATTATAAGAAGAAGCTTCTATTATATCGGAACTTCTTTATGAGCAATCCAGCGATGATAATTAAATAATTTCTCACTAAAAGTCATGTGTCATAAAAATTATACTCCGTAAAATCTAATATGGTACGGACGAACAGATGGAGTATATAAAATAAATCAGATTCTCAACCTCCGAGTAACAATGCGGTGTTTCCTAATCCAATTTTCATATAAGTAACTAATAACCCTAATTAATGTCTTTTAATTTCTTGACAATAACGATTATTAGCCTATCATTTGATTCATTTCCTACTTAAATAGTTAAATGCTACGTAGGCACGTAGTACATTAATTGGGTCTTCGATTCTCTTTTAAAACACAAAATCTTTTGAATTGGATTTTATAATCGCAAACAATGCCAATTTTTTCGTAGCATCTTTTTTTGTACTTTTTTGTTGGGAAGATTTAAAAAGAAAATAAGAGAGGGAGAAAGAGAGAGAGAGAGAGAGAGACACGCATGAAATTGAGGTCAAAAGGAGGAATCCAACCGTGTGCAATTTCTAAACCAACTTACCTTTGTCTTTGTGGGATCCTTCAAGATTTTGTTGTCTGCCTCACATTCTAATTTTTCTAACAAATGTTTGAACGTATCCTCTCCCTTGACTTCCTATACCTTCGTTCGGCCTTCTCTATTTTGGTATCTTCTCCCTTAATTATAAATTTATTATGCACTCGGATGCATCTGAATGCATATAGATTATTGACTATAAAATACTCTGTATCTAGTTGTATATGTGATCTTTACATTTTGTTACGGATATGTTCGATCTGCAGTGTCATATACACTACACGAATATATACACTTTATTTTCGGATGCATCTAAGAAATTTCATTTCTATGTCAATGACATTTATAAGGAGTGACTTTTATTTTATTTTTATCCGTAACATTTTAACTTTTTACGATCGGAGATTTCACTCCCCCCACGAAATTGTATCCTGGAATAATCAATTACATGAATTACGGAGTAGTAGGTAAGTAAAGAAGTACCAAGCGCATGTCCAGCCAAAGATTAAACATGATATAAAGTAAAAAAAGGAAAGTTTCATTTGTTAGTAGAACATGTTCAATTTTAATTTAATTAATTTAGTTCTACTCTGTCATTATTATTCTTAATTTTCCCAAATATCCGCGGTGATGGAGCCTTTGATATCAACATGTTCCCACATGTTAAGGTGACAAAATACGTAGATTACTACCTTCAATTACTTCTTAATTGGCACGTGTTAATTGGCTGTTATGTAAAGCACCATTTATTAATTTATTTAATGGCTTTCTTGGAATTTAAGGATAAGGAAATAGAAAATTTGTGCTTATTTGTAATTACATGTATATTTGTGCTTATTTGTTGATTATTTGATCAATTATTGTCTTCATCTTAGTTTAGACTTGATCAATAAGCTACATACGGAGAGATAGTATGCTACCTAAGTCATGTCCCATGACTGTAAATGCTTGTGTGTTAATCACAAGGTTTAATCAAATTCCCTGTCACTTTGTTTCCCTTCCAATCTTTTCTTTGTTTTCCATGTATTACAGGTTAGTTAAGGAACCTCCTAGTGTTAACTACTTAAGCTACTGGCCAATCTCCTGCAATGATATCACTACCATGAGTGATCTTGGCACAATAACACCTTGTTGGTGGTGTAAACAAGGTTTTGACAATCAAGGACCGCCACGGAAGAGCCGGCTTCCCTTGCAGCTGTTAGGCATTTATTTTTAGTTTGTTTCGTAGTACTTGTAATGGTCTATAAAGGCCTTAGTTTAATTGTTTAGTTTGTAAAACTCTTTTATTTATGTTATACAAATTATTGAATAAGGCGGACTGACAGCGTCAGACGGGTGACGTGGCAGTGCGGGTCGTGACGCGGGTCGTGACGCGGGTCAGGACGCGGGTCAAATCCGAATTGGGTCGAAAACAGTTATTTTTTCGGGCACGTTTTTGCCCATTTTCAAATCACTGTTCACTTTTAGAGAGAGAAACCGTCGAGTTCTTACATTTCAGGAGAGAGAAAGCTTCTACTCTTTGATCTTCTCTTCGATTTCTTCAATTTCTGTAAGTTTTTTGCATTTTCACTTGTTTTTCTTTGTTCGTGTGTAGTTCTTACTGATTTATCCTCTTTTTTTTCGTTCGATTTAGGGTTTTGAAGGTGTGATTGTGATATTTTCCGATTTACTTCAAGTTTCGGTAAGTTCTTTCTATTTTCATCTACTTTTTGTTCAATTTTGTCATCATTTGATGTTCGTTTTGTTTCTTACTGTTTTTGGTTTTGATTTAGGGTTTTGTAATTGTGATTTGTGATAATTTCGGTTGTTCTTCATTTTCGACAATATTTTTGAAGTTTTGTTGTCATTTTTTCTTCTTTTTGTTCAATTTTGTTATCATTTGAAGTTCGTTTTTGTTTCTTACTGTTTTGGTTGTGATTTAGGGTTTTGTAATTGTGATTTGTGATACTTTTGGTTGTTCTTCATTTTCGACAATATTTTTGAAGCTTCTTGTCCTTTTTCCTTCTTTTTGTTCAATTTGTTCATAATTTGAAGTTTGTTTTGGTGTTTTTGTTCAATTTGTTCAATTAAAAGTTCGCTGATAAATAATTAGTTTTTTAATCAATTAGTTAATTATTTTTGCCAATTAGTTATTCTTTCAAAGCAATTAGTCATATTCTGACATTCATAAATCAAGTATTAAACGAATTAGTTAATTTATTTAATTTCAAACTTTCTTGAGCAATTAGTTTACTTTTTTGACCAATTAGTTAATTGCATAATCCAATTAGTTAACTATTTTAACCTGTTAGTGAAACATTCAAATCAATTAGTTACACAATGAAATTGTTTTGTTTTTATTGCTATTTATACTGCTTATGTTCATTACACATTCTTTTTATTTGCGCATTGCAATATATTGAACTACATTCATTTATAGTTTCAGTTCACATAATGAGGTCAAAAAATGCAAACAAAGCATCTGATTATCACGATGCTGGGAAGTCTGGTCAAGATGTTGAAGGCAGTTCAAGGCCGACTGAAGATATTCCAGCTAGTCCAAAGCTGAGTGCAGATGAGAGGAAAATTGGAAGGGGGCCAAAGAAGTCGAAAATTAAAGTAGAATATACGGAAGATGGTGGGGAAGTTGTAGAGTTGGATAGGTATAAGTCCTATCTTTGTAACTGTTATTTATCACTGTTTAATTAGTTGGATAGGTATGACTATTTAAAAATTGATTTTGCAATTATCATAACTTATTTTACATTTAGTGAACTTTTTGCATAATTTAGTTAACTTTTGACTGCAATTAGTTAAATATTTTTCAGTAATTAGTTAACCTTTTTTAAAAAGAATCTTTCCACTAATTAGTTAACTTTTTCCACTAATTAGTTAACCTTTTCCATTAATTAGTTAACTTTTGACTGCAATTAGTTAACTCAATAATTAGTTTACTTTTGACTGCAAATAGTTAACTTTTTACATTAATTAGTTAACCTATTTCATCAATTAGTTAACCTATTGCATGATTAGTGAAGTTTTTTTCAGTTAGTTAACCTTTTCCTCCAATTAGTTAACCTATCTTTGTAACTGTTACTTATCACTGTTTAATTAGTTGGATAGGTATGACTATTTGTTATTTATTTTTAAATTAATTACTTTTGCTTTGAAACAAATTATTTTACCTATATGAAGTAGTAGTTATGTAATTAAAATAATTAGTTAACCTTTAAACACAATTAGTTAAATATTTTTCAGTAATTAGTTAACCTTTTTTTAAAAAGAATCTTTCCACTAATTAGTTAACTTTTTCACTAATTAGTTAACCTTTTACATTAATTAGTTAACCTTTGACTGCAATTAGTTAAGTCAATAATTGGTTAACTTTTGACTGCAATTAGTTAACTTTTTCCATTAATTAGTTAACCTATTTTATCAATTAGTTAACCTTTTTCTACAAGTTAACTAATAGATGGAAAAAGTTAACTAATTATTGTTAAAAGCTTAATGGATGCAAAAGGTAAACTAATTAATGAAAAAAGTTAACTAATTGATGAAAAAAGTTAACTAATTGATGGAAAAAGTTAACTAATTGATGGAAAATGTTAACTAATTTTTTGCACTTAGTTATCCTATTTCATTAAATAGTTAACCTTTTTCTACAATTAGTTAACTTCTTAAGCAATTAGTTAAATATTTTCATTAATTAAATTCTTTTGTTTTGTGTAGGGGTTACAAACTAAATTGTAGACCAGAGGCGTTGATTAATCTTCTTAATTCTATAAAGAAGAATGAAAACAAAGTGAAAGCCATTAAAGAGATAGGTTTTGGTGGTTTGTTGAGTGTTCGACTTCATGAAGTCAACACACGCCTTGTTCCATGGCTGCTTCAACATTTTAATTGTGTTGGTCATATGCTCCAGTTTGGAGAAACACAAAATGTTCAGTTATATGATTATGATGTCTATGACGTCTTTGGCTTGCCATGGAACAAGGATTTTGATGTTCAAGAGACGCCAAGAAAGCGGGTTGAAGGAGATGCCAACCATGAAATGATTCAAAGATGGAATGAGAAGTTCCACAAGAAACCAACTGTTCAGGCACCCACCTTGACGGAGTTGGAATCTTTTTTGAAAACAAATGAATGTGGAGATGATTTTAAACGTGCCTTTGTGGTATATGTTTTAGGTAAAAATTTCTAAATTAATCATGCTCAAGTTATTTACCTTTAACAGCAAGTATATAGTTCACTATTTACATTAATTAGTTTACCTTTTTTTATTAATTATTCTTCTTTTTTCATTAATTAGTTCATTTTAATAATTAGTTTACCTTTTTTTATCCATTAGTTACTGTTTTCATCAATCATTTAACCTATTTTACATTTAGTTAACTTTCTTCATCATTTAGTTAACTTTTTACATTAATTAGTGAACTATTTTTATGAATTAGTTAACATATTATCTTATTGATTTCTGTAATTATCATATTGTTTTTATAGGTGTATTTTTGGCTCCTACGTCTAACCGGTTGTTAGACATCAAGGTTTTGAAGGCTGTTGAGGATGTTTCACAGATTGTGAAACAAAATTGGTGTAAATACGTGTTAAACCAGCTTGGGTTTGTTGTTGAGAGGTGGAGAGCGAGTGTAAAAAATGACAAGGTTGGTGGCTGTGTTCTATTTTTGGAGATAATTTATCTCCAAAGATCGTTATTTCGGGGTGTAGTCCCCCCTAAGGAAATCCCACTTGTTCAACATTGGAATGATGAACAAGTGACTGAACGTCTGGTTTCCGAAGAGAAGATGGGTTTTGGGGTAGCTTTGGTTGATATAACCAGCTATCCCGTGTCTAAGACTTTTGCTAATTTGTTAGGGGGTCTTAACCCTATCAAACTCGAGGTTCCTGAAGCTTCTGCTGCTCCTGAAGCTTCTGCTGCTCCTTCTGCTTCTCCTGCTCCTTCTGCTTCTGCTGCTCGTGCTGCTTCTGGTGCTCCTGCTGCTTCTGCTAAAGCTTCGGAAGGTGCACCGGGTAATTCCCAAGCTGATCGAAGCAGGATTATTGAGTTTCAAATTCCGGAAAGTGCTCAAACAGATGCTGAAATTCAAGCTACCTGCGATGATGTAAGTCATGATAATGTTCATATTTTTTTTTTTTCATATTTAATGAATCTTTTTAATAGTTAACCTATTTTGTCAATTAGTTAACTTTTGTTATGAATTAGTAAACCTTTTTATTCAATTAGTTAACCTGTACCATCAATTAGTTAACCTTTTTATGAATTAGTAAACATTTTTATTCAATTAGTTAACTTGTACCATCAATTAGTTAACCTTTTTTATGAATTAGTAAACCTTTTTATTCAATTAGTTAACCTATTACAATAGTTAACCTTTTGCTTAAATTAGTTAACCTTTTACAGCAATTAGTCAACTTTTTCCATTAATTAGTTAACCAAGTGTTACTTGTTTATGAATTAGTTAACCTATTTCAGCAATTAGTTATCTTATTTCATCAATTAGTTAACTTATTTTTTAATGAATTTTTCCAATCTTTCATCATTCCATCAATTAGTTAAGTTATTTCATCAAATAGTTAACCCTTTCCTTTAATTAGTTAACGTTATACAACAATTAGTTAATGTATTTCATCAATTAATTATCTTTTTTTTGTGTGAAGGAGTTCCTATTTTGCATTTAGTTAACTTTTTTATGAATTAGTAAACCTTTTTATTCAATTAGTTAACCTGTACCATCAATTAGTTAACCTTTTTATGAATTAGTAAACCTTTTTATTCAATTAGTTAACTTGTACCATCCATTAGTTAACCTTTTTTATGAATTAGTAAACCTTTTTATTCAATTAGTTAACCTATCTCACAATAGTTAACCTTTTGCTTAAATTAGTTAAGTTTTTACAGCAATTAGTCAACTTTTTCCATTAAGTAGTTAACCAAGTGTTACTTGTTTTATGAATTAGTTAACCTATTTCAGCAATTAGTTATCTTATTTCATCAATTAGTTAACTATTTTTCTCTATAAGTGAACTTATTTTTTAATGAATTTTTCCAATGGTTTCATCATTCCATCAATTAGTTAAGTTATTTCATCGAATAGTTAACCTTTTCCTTTAATTAGTTAACTTTATACAGCAATTAGTTAATGTATTCCATCAAATAGTTATCTTTTTCCATGAATTATATAATTGTTTAGATAATTCAATTAGTTAATTATTTTGCTGTTGTTTTCTTTTCTTAATATTTTTCTTTTTTTTTGTGTGAAGGAGTTGCAATTGGCAATGAGAATATATTGTCGCGATTTATATGTTGTGTCCAGTTTCCATAAGGACCGTATAAATTTGTTAAAGAGTCGACGACAAGAATTATCAGACAGTCCAGGATACAGTGATCCTGTGTTTTTGGAGATAATTGACTCAATTGTTGCCTATGCTGAACACTTGAGAAATGAAAATAATGTTGTTGATGATATTGCTCCTTCTCAAGCTGTTGATGGTGCTGCTGACAAGGGGCCAATTCAGGAGAATGTTGGTGCTGCTGACAAGGGTTCTGGTGATAATGGACCTGGTGATAAAGGGCCAATTGAGAAAAATGTTGAAGGTTCTGGAAATGTTGCTCCCCAAGATGCTGAACCTAAATGAGAAGCTAGGAGTTTCTATAGCAGTCTTCCCATTGGTTCTGCTACAGAAGAAGTCTTCTGCTTATCTGAGTTAATGGAGAGATTTCCGAAGACCCTCGGTCGTCTGAGGAGACTGGAAAAAGAAGTAATTGACTTCTGTTTCTTGGATGATGAGGCACTTGATCAACAGTAAGTTAACAATTAGTTAACTATATATGTCATTTAGTTGAGATTTTTACATAATTTAATATTTTCCTTATTTATTTGTTTTAATTTTTGTGTAACAGGGCTGATGTTTTTATTTTTGGGATGCTTCACAAAATAAATAGGGAGGAAATGCAATGTTTGATTCCTGAGGAATATATCTTATCCAACATTGTTGAGATTTGGTCTATTCTCTTGAACAAAAATCAGTTCATGTTGAATAAAGAACAAAACAATTTCTATTTTGGTATTGAGTACACGGTTAGTTTCTATTTTATGTAACTTTTTTTTATTAATGTCCTTTACTTTTTTATGTTGTATCGTTTAAATAATGAGTTACTTATTTTTTTACATCAATTAGTTAACATTTTCCATTAAGTAGTTAAATTTTTAACTTTTTAAATCATTTAGTTAACTTGTTCTGACAATTAGTTAACCTTTTCAAACAATTAGTTAAGTTTTTCCATCAATTACCTACACTGTAAAGTAACTAGTTTTGTATTCATTTCAATTAGTTTGTGGTATTATTAGTTAATTTTTGCTATCAATTAGTTAACTTTTTCTATCAATTAGTGAACTTTTTCTATCAATTAGTTAACTTTTTCTATCAATTAGTGAACTTTTTCTATCAATTAGTTTCCCATGAATTAGTTATTCTATTAAGGTACCTAGGTTTGTATTCATTTCAGGTAGTTTGTTGTACATTTAGTAAACTTTTTCTATCAATTAGTTAACCTTTTCTATCAATTAGTGAACTTTTTTTATCAATTAGTGAACTTTTTCAATCAATTAGTTAGCCTTTTTCATGAATTAGTTATACTATTAAGGTACCTAGTTTCGTATTTACTTCAGTTAGTTTGTTGTACAATTAGTTAACTTTTTCTATCAATTAGTTAACTTTTGCTATCAATTAGTTAACTTTTGCAATCAAATAGTTAACTATTTCTATCAACTAGTTAACTTTTTCCATGAATTAGTTATCCTTTTCCATCAATTAGTTACACATGAAAGTACCTAGTTTTGTATTCAGTTCAGTTAATTTGTTTATACTGTTTTCTAATTAAATTTGGTTTTTTGCTTATGCCAGAGGAATCTTGAAGGTGCTCTTAAGACGAAGTCAACTGAATCTCTAAATCAAATTATTGATGAACTTATCAATAGTTGGAAATATTGGGTGCAAATCAATGACCACAGATTCAATCTGAAAAATGTGGGAATGGTAAGTTGGTATTTTGGTAGTTATGCCTTTATATGTAATAGTTAATTTGTGATATTAAATAGTTAAGTTTTTATATATTTTAGTTTGATTTTTCTTACTTTTTTCCCTTGATTCATTTGCTGTTTTTCTTTCCCATTATTTACCAAGAACACCTCTCTCTGTTGATTGTCAACATAAATCAGAGAAGTCTTGTCTATGTTGACAACATAATTTGGAATAAGAAGATTCATGATGATTATATGGCAATGGTGTCATTGCTTATTGAAGCATTTACACAGTTTCTGCTAGAGATTGGTCATGCGGCTGCTACTGATTGCTTAAATTTTGAAATGTCAATTCTGGACTTTGCTGGGAGATCAAATAACCCTGATCATGTAGATTGCGGAATTTTTTTGATGACAGCAATGCAGTACTTTAATGGCAAAAATATTCCCATGGACCTTTCCTATGTAAGCCTACTTTAGTTAAGATTTTCAAGCAATTAGTTTATCTTTTCTAGTTTCAATAGTTTCAAATTAAGTATTTCATGAATTAGGTAACCTTTTTCTTCAATTAGTTAACTTATTACTTCAAATAGTTAACCTTTTTTCAGTTAGTTTACTTTTTACATTAATTAGTTTACCTTTTGCATCCATTAAGCTTTTAACAATAATTAGTTAACTTTTTCCATCTATTAGTTAACTTGTCCCATCAGTTAGTTATCTTTTTCATCAATTAGTTATTGTTTTAACTTTTTAACAACTTTTTCTATCAAGTAGTTAATCAATTTAGGTAACTTTTTACTGCAATTAGTTAACTTTTTACTACAATTAGTTAACTTTTTACAAGCAATTAGTTAACTTTTTACAGCAATTAGTTAACTTTTTACAACAATTAGTTAACTTTTTACTGCAATTAGTTAACTTTTTATAGCAATTAGTTAACTTTTAACAGCAATTAGTTAACTTTTTACTGCAATAAGTTAACTTTTTACAGCCATTAGTTAACTTTTTATAACAATTAGTTAACTTTTTACAGCAATTAGTAAACTTTTTACAGCAATTAGTTAACTTTTTACAACAATTAGTTAACTTTTACTGCAATTAGTTAACTTTTAATAGCAATTAGTTAACTTTTAACAGTAATTAGTTAACTTTTAAATTTATTAGTGAACTTTTTACAGCAACTAGTTAACTTTTTTAATCTATTAATAAACCTATTTTTTGTTTCATACAATCAGTATTTAGTACACATACATTATCTTATATATTATGTTTTTATTTCAGCGCGGTACAAGGACAATGTTACGGGCTAAGATTTGTTCAACCTTAGTCCTTTCTGATATGATTGAAATTCGGGCTGATGTGCTGGAGGAAATGGAATCATTCAACATGATTAAAGTTGGTATTTCCCATGCTGTTCGTGATCGCCGAAAGAAAAAGAAAGAAGAAGAAGAAAGACAGAAAAAAGAAGCAGAAGCAAAGAAGAAGCTAGAAGAAGAAGAGGCTGCAAAGTTGAAACAGCAGGCTGATTTAAAAAAGGCTGAAACTACAAGGAAAAGGTTAGAAACAATTGCAAAAAGAAAAGCAGCAGCCCAAGAGAAGCCAGAAGGAAATGACAATGCTCCTTTGAGAACATACAAGTCATCAAGGCGAATTGCCAAGAACAACGAACCAGTGGTAGCAGCTGAAGCAGTGCCAACAGTAGAAGCAGTGCCATTCTCTGATATGGATCAAAACAAAGCTTCTGTTGCACCGAAACAAAAGAGAGCAAAAGTTGTTCATCATAAGCCACCTTCCAGTTAATCAGTAAACTTATCTATCAGGTTGTTTTTAGTTGTTATTTAGTAAACAATTTATATGTGAATATTTTTATTAACTGCTTTGTTTGGTTGATATATTTTGAGAATAGGTGCTTTAAAACAGAAATTTAATCTTTGAATATTTTGGGCAAGTAGCTCTTTTGGTATATATATATTTAGTAGGAGCTTATTTTGAATTACTTACTTGATATATTTCATAAGTATTAAATTCAATTAGTTAAATATCAAATTCAATTAGTTAACTAATTGATGCAAAAAATAAACTAATTGATGGAAAAGGTTAACTTATAGATTGTAAAGGTTAACTAATTGATGCAAAAAGTTGACTACTTTTAGGTTAACAATATTAGTTAAACTTTTGAAAATAAAATCAATTTGTTAACTTATTAAGGGAACAAGTTAACTAATTGATGGTACAAGTTCACTAATTAATGAAAAAAGTTAACTAATTGTACAACAAACTAACTGAAATGAATACAAAACTAGGTACCTTAATAGAATAACTAATTCATGGAAAAGGCTAACTAATTCATAGAAAAAGTTCACTAATTGATAGAAAAAGTTAACTAATCGTACAACAAACTAACTGAAGTGAATACAAAACTAGGTACCTTAATAGAATAACTAATTCATGGAAAAGGCTAACTAATTGATAGAAAAATTTCACTAATTGATAGAAAAAGTTAACTAATTGGTAGCAAAAGTTAACTAATAATACTATAAACTAATTGAGGGAACAAGTTAACTAATTGATGGAAAAATTTAACTAATTGATGAAAAAGTTAACTAATTGAGGGAACAAGTTAATTAATAGATGGTACAAGTTAACTTATTGATGATAAAAGTTAACTAATTTTAAGAAAAAGGTAACTAATTGATGATAAAAGTTAACTAATTTTTACAAAAAGGTAACTATTTGAGGGAAAACGTTAACTAATTGAGGAAGCTTATTTTGAATTATTTACTTGATATATTTCATAAGTCAGTCAATCTAATTCAATATATTATTAAGCATTAAATTCAATTAGTGAAATATCAAATTCAATTAGTTAAAACTTATTAATGAAAATAGTTAACTAATTGCTGCAAAAAGTTAACTATTTGGTGGAAAAGGTTAACTAATTGATGGTAAAGGTTAACTAAAGAGTGGTAAGTTCAACTAATTGATGCAAAAAGTTAACTAATTTTAGGTTAACAATATTAGTTAAACATAGTCATCCTGCATATTGTGACGTCAACAATAATTACAGTAACTTGACTTTTGAAAATGAAATCAATTAGTTAACTAATTGAGGGAACAAGTTAACTAATTGATGAAAAAAGTTAACTAATTGAGGGAACAAGTTAACTAATAGATGGAAAAAGTTAACTAATTATTGTTAAAAGCTTAATGAATGCAAAAGGTAAACTAATTAATGAAAAAAGTTAACTAATTGATGAAAAAAGTTAACTAATTGATGGAAAAGGTTAACTAATGCATTGTAAGGTTAACAATATTAAATAATTGAGGGAAGAAGTTAACTAATTGCTATAAAAAGTTAACTAATTACTGTAAAAAGTTAACTAATTGTAGTAAAAAGTTAACTAATTGCAGTAAAAAGTTACCTAAATTGATTAACTACTTGATAGAAAAAGTTGTTAAAAAGTTAAAACAATAACTAATTGATGAAAAAGATAACTAATTGATGGGACAAGTTAACTAATAGATGGAAAAAGTTAACTAATTATTGTTAAAAGCTTAATGGATGCAAAAGGTAAACTAATTAATTGCTGAAAAAAGTTAACTAATTGATGGAAAACATTAACTAATGTATTGTAAGGTTAACAATATTAAATAATTGAGGGAAGAAGTTAACTAATTGAGGGAACAAGTTAACTAATTGCTGGTACAAGTTAACTAATTTGATAAACACTAAATTCAATCCAATGTCACTAAAAAAGTTGTTCTTTTGGTGTAAAAGTTCCAAATTCTGTAGGTGCTGTTGACGATGTCCTTATCTCAAAGAATCCTTTTTTTCTTTTACTTCTTCCTTTTGTCTTCACTAGTGGTGGATTTTCAACTATTATTTGTGGTGCATTTGATGACGATGATGATGTAGACGGTGCTATGTTGATTGTGGTTTGTTGTGCTTCAACATCGTCTTGTGCCTTTTGTGCTGCCTCCTTTTCTGCTGCTTTTTCTTTTTCTAGAACCTTATTTATGCTTTCGTTAGCATGAGCATAAGCCTCTTTAAGCACCTATTAGTTAAGATTTAAAGCAAACTAGTTAGACTCTTGAAGTATTTAGTATTTAATGTTATGTATTAGTTAAATAATAGTTATTAAAAACCTTTTTAGCTGCATCACTCCCTTGACATTTAATAACCAAGTTGTACAAATTTCTTGCCATCTCATAACGCCATGGAGTAATTTTTCTCTTTTCTGTTCCATTATCTTCTCTATGTTCCATTCTCTTCCATACTTCACTTTTTGCAAACTTTGTCCACCTTTTTGAAATGTATTGCTCTGGAATGTTGACAATAGAATGTATATGTAGAACTCGTATTGCATGGAAACATAGCCATCCTGCATATTGTGACATCCAAATATTAACTAATTGATGAAAAAAGTTAACTAATTGATAGTAAAAGTTCACTAATTGTTAGAAAAAGTTAACTAATTGATGAATAAAGTTAACTAATTGTACAACAAACTAACTGAAGTGAATACAAAACTAGGTACCTTAATAGTATAACTAATTCATGAAAAAGGCTAACTAATAGATAGAAAAAGTTCACTAATTGATAGAAAAATTTAACTAAGTGATGAAAAAATTAATTAGTAGATGGTACAAGTAAACTAATTGATGAATAAAGTTAACTAATTGTACAACAAACTAACTGAAGTGAATACAAAACTAGGTACGTTAATAGTATAACTAATTCATGGAAAAGGCTAACTAATTGATAGTAAAAGTTCACTAATTGTTAGAAAAAGTTAACTAATTGATGAAAAAATTAATTAATAGATGGTACAAGTAAACTAATTGATGAATAAAGTTAACTAATTGTACAACAAACTAACTGAAGTGAATACAAAACTAGGTAACTTAATAGTGTAACTAATTCATGGAAAAAGCTAACTAATTGATAGAAAAAGTTCACTAATTGATAGAAAAAGTTCACTAATTGATAGTGTATGTAAAAATGCAATTAGTTAAGAGCATTAACTAACCTGATTCTTCGAAGTTCCTACAAGTGCATTTAATGGAATTTGTTGTTGGATCAAATGCTACATAATGGGCAGTATGTTCAGGCCAAGATTCATGTTGCACTTTGTAACCAAAGAAATTTCCATTGATGTAGTTGACATTTGAGATGCAACCCATTGCATACTTGAATTCTTTTTCAAAATCTCTAAACAATGTAAGTGTGTAAACATTTGCCGCATGTTTTATCATTCCGACCATTGGAAAATCAGATTTAGGCAAAGCATTTCCACAATCATATTCATTTTGATCTTCTTGATATCTCCAACGATCCACTGTTGCTCCAAAAATGTGAAAGAATTCTGTTAGTGAAGTTGATTTGTTCCCTTTAAATCCAATAGCATTGTTAGTGCTCTCACTCCTGTGTAACAAGATTGAATTAGTTAAACATTTTATTTAATTAGTTAAGCAGGTACATGAATTAGTTAAGAAAACAAAGGAACTAGTTAAGAAGGTGAAACATTTAGTTAAACATTTTGTTTAATTAGTTAATCTTTCTGATTAATTAGTTAAGCAGGCAAAGGAATTAGTTAAGTAGATGAAACAATTAGTTAAACTTTGTGAAGTATTCAAAGAAATTAGTGAAGTATTCATAGTAATTAGTGAAGTATTTATAGCAATTAGTGAATTATTCTGAGCAATTAGAATAACATTAAAAAAATTAGTGGACTTCTTTTATTTAAGCATTTACCTTTGTGAAGACAATATTCCAGCTGAGAAAAAATCTTTGTTCAAAGCTGTACACCATTTTTCTTTTATTGTATAGAGATTTGTAAACCAATCATGATCTTGAAGGTTATACTTAGTAATCATGTCAAACCAAGTGGTTTCAAATTCTTCTTCATTGTAACAACGATATAAGCACTTCTTGAATGTGTCTTTGAATGTATTGTCAGCTTTTAAGTCTCCAAATCTTGACACAGCATTCTTTTGTAAGTGCCATAAGCATAATCTATGTCTTGTATTAGGAAATACCTGCAATTTTTTTGATGAATGATGTATTAGTTAAGAATTTAAACTATATAGTTAAGTCAGAACAGAATTCTGTATTAGTTAGGAATCTGAAAATGATGCAAAAAGTTAACTAATTCATGCAAAAAGTTAACTAATTCATGCAAAAAGGTAACTAATATATTATTAAAACAAAAGTTAACTAGTTCATGCAGAAACTTATCTAATTCATTGCAAAAGTTAACTAATTGATTCAAAAAGTTAACTAATGCATGTAATAGGATAACTAATTGATGGAAAAAGTAACTGATGAATGGATATCAATTTAGTTAAACTTTTCAACTCATTAGTTAAAGACCCGTAGCAAATAGTTAACAATTTTTAGCAATTAGTTAACTATAAAACCCAAATAGTTAATACACTCTTACTTGTTCAATAGCATTTGCCATTGCTTGATCTTGATCTGTAAAGATAGTTATAGGTGCTTTGCCTCCCATAGAGTCCAGAAATGTTTCCAATACCCACACAAAAGTGTGTGTCTTCTCATCAGCAATAAAAGCACAACCAAACATCACATTACTCCAATGGTTGTTGACACCTACAAATGGCGCACAAACTAAATTGTATTTGTTTGTTCTGAAAGTTGTGTCAAAGACACAGACATCACCATATATGTCATAATCTTCTTGCATCATTCCATCCCTCCAAAACATGCTTATTACTTGGTTTGCCTCGTTCACCTTTACTCGAAAATAAAAATTTGGATCTTCTTCTCCTCTCTTAATTAACATGTTCACAACTGCTTGTGTATCTTTTCCTTCTAGTCTTTTCATTTTCAATCTACTTGTGAAATTCATGTGGTCAACTAATGTGTGCCCAACGACCCTTGCGTCGCCAGCTTCATTACACATATATCTATAAGAATCTGCTGGTGTTATTCCTGATAGTGTGAGTCCTTCAATTACTTTTCCCTTTTCTTCATCAATTTTTCTTTGTGATCTGGAAATGATGCAAAACGTTAACTAATTGTTGTAAAAAGTTAACTAATATATGCAAAAAGTTAACTAATATATGCAAAAAGTTAACTAATATATGCAAAAAGTTAACTATTTGTTGTAAAAGGTAAATAACTAATATATTATTAAAATAAAAGTTACCTAATTCATGGAAAAACGTAACTAATTGATTGAAAAAGTAAACTAATTGATGCAAAACATTAACTAAATGTTTTAAAAAGTTAACTAATGCATGGAAAAGGTTAACTAATTTATGAAAAAAGTTAAGTAATTGATGGAAAAAGGTAAGTAACTGTTTTATCTAGTTTATTATTAAAACAAAATTATTTAAACGCTTAAGTAATTAATGTCAAAGCCTAACTAAATTTCTTTAATGGTTAACTAATTACTTGTATTTTGTTTTGTACCTTTGAAAGTTTTACAGTGACTCTCTTGTTAAGGCATGATTGTGTTCTATAACATGATGAAAGACTATAAACTTTCCATCCTTTTGTAACTTCAATCGTATAGATGCGTTGCACCCTGTTCTAGTAAGGTTTTGCTGCCTTGCGTTCTTTGACTGCTCTTTCTGTTTGCTCTCACTTGATACAGTTGCTTCTTCTTTCTTTGTGTTCTTTGTGTTTTCCTTTCTCTTTCCTTCCTTTGAACAACAAAAGTATCTTTCCTTTATCTCTCCCGTTTTTTGATCTCTCCTTAATGTGTTTTTTCTTATTGAAAATCCAAGAAGTACTGAATGTTTGTCATAAAGTTCATGTAGTTCATCTACAGTGCCAGTATATCCAGTCAAAGGTCCTCTAATATCATCCTCTGTTAAATCGTTCCAAATATCTTTTGAACCTGTAAAATGAACAAAAGTAATAATTAACAAAAGAAACTAATTAGTTACATAATTCAGGAAATTAGTTAACCAATTGAACTAATTGAGAGAACAAGTTAACTAATTGATGATAAAAGTTAACTAATTAAGGGAACAACTTAACTAATTGATGGTACAAGTTAACTAATTAAGGGAACAACTTAACTAATTGATGATAAAAGTTAACTATTTGATGATAAAAGTTAACTAATTGCTTCAAAAAGTTAACTATTTGGTGGAAAAGGTTAACTAGTTGCTTCAAAAAATTAATTGATGATAAAAGTTAACTAATTGCTTCAAAAAGTTAACTATTTGGTGGAAAAGGTTAACTAGTTGCTTCAAAAAGTTAACTATTTGGTGGAAAAGGTTACCTAAATGATGGTAATGGTTAACTTAGTGAAAAATGAAATTTGAAAAGTAGCTTTAAAAAAATTAGTTTAGTATTGATATTAATTAGTTAAGTTCCTTTATATATTATTTAGTTTATTATCCAATTAGTTAACTATTTTTACCAGTTAGTGATTCTTTCAAAGCAATTAGTTAACCAATTTGTTTAGTTTTTTAGCCGCTTAGTTAATTGCACAATCTAATTAGTTACGACAAGTAATCAATTAGTTAACTATATTCATTAAATTAATTTTAAAACCTGAAAAATAAGCTGATGTTGTTTCTCCTGTTGTTGCAGAACTTGTTTAAGATGTGTTTTCCTTTGTTCCAGAACTTGTTTCAGTAGTTACTTGCTGCAATGTTGTAAAAGCCCTTTGATTAGGGTTATCAAATTGCGCAGAAGGTTGAAATCGAGAAGGAGGATGAAGATCGCTTTGATAATGGTTATCAAAACGGGCAGGAGGTTGAAATCGAGGAGGAGGATGAAGGTTGCTTTGGTTAGGGTTATCAAATCGCGCAGGAGGTTGAAAACGAGGAGGAGGATGACGGTCGCGAGGTTGAAAAATCGGTGGTGGTAGAAATCGAGGATGTTGAAGGTGGCGAGGTTGAAAATTCGGTGGTGTTAAAAATCGAGGAGAATGTTGAAGGTGGCGAGGTTGAAAACTCGGTGGTTGAAATTGTGGCGGAAACATCTGTGTTGGTTGTTGAAATTGTGGCGAAAATAATGGTGGTGGTGGTTGAAAGCCGTCGGCCATGTCTGATCTGAAATTTGTCGGCGGTGATTGTGGCGGAAATATCGGTATTGGTGGTTGAAATTGCTCATAGCCGCCGTCGCCCATGTCGGATCTGAAAGTTGTTGGCGGCAATTGCGGCGGAGCAAGCTGAATAATTTCGCGAATTAGATTAAGGTTTGAGAAAGGTTGTCGCTGTTGTGAAGAAGGAAGGAAGAAGGAGGAAGGAGGAAGGAGGAAGAGAGAGAAAGAAAAGCGCTATTTCGTATTTATGTGGCGCGTGAAGCCCACGCGCGCGTGGGGGAGTCAGCGGACTGACAGGCGCGTGGCCGTCAGGCCGCCTGACAGAAAACGCGTTGTTTATGTTAAATTGAGCCTATGTCAAAAAAAAAAAAGCTACATACGGAGAGATTGTGGGATCAGTATATTCTCATTAGCGCCAATTTGTAGATGAAGATTAGAGTCCCTTATCCTTTCCTTTCACTTTTAGATGATCTTATCCATTGATGTAGATCAAAGTTGACCTATAAGAGGTTTTAGTTCAACAGAACGTCTTTTCCTTAATTACCTATCTAATTAAAGAAACCGTAAAAGATGTTCAACATTGATAAACAACGTGGTTATCAACTTATGATTGTCTAATGAATGCGAGTTAACTCTAGTAAAATACTACGTTACTTACTAGATTACTACAAGTAGGATCAAACAAGGCTAGCTAGCTAGCTAGCCAAGGTTGAGGGCTCAAGGAAGCACTATAATTGTCACATTTAACAGAAACAAACACAATTAATATCAAATTGTCAAATGGTGGCACTTAATTAGTAAAAATGTAAAACCCAAGACTCACAGACTTTGACAAAATAGGTAAAATAGTAAATACCTCTCATTTGTTGACTAGGATCTAGAATTCTCAATTCCACAAAGGGTATTACCTTAGTGATTATTTTATACTGTGACAAAATAGTAAAATACCCTTTGTAAAATATTGTGGAATTGAGAATTCTAGATCCTAGCTTATTTGACAAAATAGTAAAATACCCTTTGTGAGTATACGGACTTTGACAAAATAGGTAAAATACGGAGTAGTAAAATACCTCTCAATTATGAGAAGACGAATACTTTTCTGATTATTTTATACTCCCTCCGTCTCTTAATATTCGCACCGTTTTTCTTTTCGGGTCGTCCCTTAATACTTGCACCGCTTCTATAAATTGAAATCTTTACCAATATTATATTATTTCTCACACTTACCTACTACCCCACCTACACCTCTACTCCCTATAAAAAATCATTTAAAAATCCACACCTCCACTCACCAATTCCCACCCTTTACACATTTCCCACTAACTATATTAAAAAAAATACACCACTATTAACTAACACCCATTAAATTAATAAGTCAATTAAAATGTCTTAAACTCCGCACCGGTCAAACCGGTGCGAGTATTAAGGGACGGAGGGAGTATGTGTCTCTACGACGAATTAATTGCCTGATTAATCAAAATAACACTGTTATCAAACTTCAGGAAAGTAAGATAACAAGTGGTATAGTTTGGTTAATTCATTGAGGATCGGGGGTGGATGATGTTCCGGGTGTGGAATGAGAACAGCTGACTGTGGGATACTTGATTCCTGTTGAGAGTGCCGGTTGATATCTGCACAACAGAATGGATTACTGAGGGATTAAGAGGTGATTAAGAGATAATCAGAGAGTAAGAAAGAAGTGTGTTTAAGTGTTTGTGTACCCCATAGCAATAAATGAGGTGCTCCTTATATAGACCAATCCAAAGGTACGATCAGGTGGGTCCCTTGTGGTTAGATAGCGACCTGTTGATAGTGATCCTTGGTTGGTTGTCTTCATGATAACGCCGGTAGGGGTCTTGCAAATATTGCCGGTAGGTGATGTTTACCTAAGATGACCAGATTACCTGCAGGTTGAGTTTACCTACAGGGAGTTCTGCCGATACCAAGTGGTGCCAGTAGGACACCCCGTACAACTAGCCCCCTCAGAGTAAGCGCATATATGACAATTGATGCGCTTGCTCTGAATAAACGGGAAAAAATAAGTACTATTTTGATACCTGGTGGTACAACTAGCCCCCTCAGAGTGAAGCGCGGGCGTTGACTGTGTTGCGAGTGTTTTTGAGGAAAGACCGCGAACAGTTTGCCGACTGCCTTCGCTCTGAATGAAGAATTTTATTGCTAGGTCCTTTGGAAAAAAGATTTGGACGACTAGCCCCCTTGAAAAATATTTGGACGACTAGCCCCCTTAAAAAATATTTGGATGACTAGCCCCCTTGAAAAAACATTTGGACGACTAGCCCCCTTGAAAAAGATTCGGACGACTAGCCCCCTTGAAAAAGATTTGGACGACTAGCCCCCTTGAAATATATTTGGACGACTAGCCCCCTTAAAAAATATTTGGATGACTGGCCCCCTTGAAAAAATATTTGGATGACTAGCCCCCTTGAAAAAAACATTTGGACGACTAGCCCCCTTGAAAAACATTTGGACGACTAGCCCCCTTGAAAAAGATTTTGACGACAAGCCACCTTGAGAATACTTCGGATGACTAGCCACTTTTTGAATTTTTACCTTACAAGTGGCGGGAGATTGCTAGCCACGTTCTTCCACGTGGCCTTCATCCTGCGCCTCATTTTTTGTGCTTATTTTGGGCCGTTGATTTCGATCGTAATTGTCTTTTCAACTGCTTGACTTAAGGGGCATGACCTTTCGCATACCCCCCTTTGACCTATAAGACCTAAAACTTCTTCGAGAATTTTCCATTTCAAACATTTTTACTCCTCTTGAATTTTCGATTTCTCTCTCTTCCCTTGCGGTTTTGCGCTGAACTCCGTTGCTGTTTTACCAAGCCTTTGCTGTTGTGGTGGTTTGAATTTGCCAAGGTTACTAGCCTCCTTTCCTTTTGTTGCTGATTTTCGGGTTTTCCTTCCCCTCTTTTGTCTTTGTGGTTGATTTTTTTCTTTGTTTCTGTGTTTTTTGTAGGTTTTTCCTGTGTTTCTCTTTCACGTGCTTCATTGTATTTCAAACTCCCGAAAACTCATAGGTACTCCCCCTTCTTTTCTGCTCCTCTTTGTTTTCTTAGTTTTTTGCTTTTTTTGCTGTGTTAAACTTTTTACTACCCGCCGCCTTCAAAATGACCAAAACTTTGGGTGGGGACAATCCTTCTTCTCAACCTTCTAGGTTTTCTGGTTGGAGTGTTCCTCGAGAGAGTAACTGTAGTTGGGCCCGGGAGGGGCCGTACTCTCAATCTAATTTAAGACGGACTGCCATTCGTGAGGTATATGACGAGGGTTTGAGTCAGGCTGAGAGAGAGCGTTGTTTTGCCCTACATCAACTGCGGGCTCGAATGATAAGGGAAATGCAGTCTCATGAGCGCCCTACTCCAGCTACCGAGCCTGTTTTAGATGTTTCCCCTATTTCAGTGCGATATCACATTCGCTCTTATCGGGAATTTTTGGATTCCGCCGGTAGTGGCCACGGGCAGTATGGAACTAATACTGGCAACTTCGGTGTTTCTTTTGGTCAGGCTGATAGGATGGCACCGAAACAACCGGCTAGCACTAGCGGCCGCCGCCCTGGTAAAGAGCCTGTTACTGATGATGTTGATATGGCTATTGGCGAATACTCTGATGGTGATTCCATTTTTGAGGATTCCGCCGGTAAGGGTGTTGACGAACACAGGGGTGGTGGTGGTGATGAAGCCGACATATCTGGTAGGGACGGTATGGAAGCCAGCGATAATGGTATTGGCTCAGATGATGATGATCCTGCCGACGTTATAGTAGCCGACGTTCTTGCGGATGAGGCTAAGGAGCAGCCTTATTTTACCGACGACGCCACGGATATTCACAGGAAAGAAGTGCTTCCCCCTTTAGACAGTCTTCCTCGTACGACCGAGATTTTGACGACATTGCGTGATTTGATTATCAAGAAAAATCATGTGGTTCATGGGGGGGTTTTTCTTGGCTTACCGGCTGAATATAAATTGGTAGTGCCGCCTGAAGGTGCTACAATTTTTGACTGTCCTCCCGGCCATATTGCTGTGTACGCGAAGCATTTTGATTTTGGGCTTCGCTTTCCTTTGCATCCTTTCGTTGAGAAGATATTTCGAGCCTGGAATGTCTGTTTGGCCCAAGTTACACCTACTACTATCAGAACCGTCATTTCTTTTGTCTGGCTGTGTCTGTTTAAGCAATGGCCGCTGACGTTGAATTTATTCAAGCGGTTGTTGTGGTTAAAGAAGGACGGTGAGACAGGATGGATGTCGGCATATAGTGCAACAAAAAGGAAGACTGGGCATCCTCCTATGTCGAGCTGTAAAGACTGGTAGGATCGTTTTTACTTTGTTCAAGTTCCTGACGATTTTTCTCTTCGGCGGACCTTTACCAAACTAGGCCTCGAATGGAGTAGTATAACCAGCGTGGTTTGGGCCGTCGGGAAAGAAAATCATTTGATTATTTAGAGTGCGACATTCTTGATGTCGGCCTCAGCAAAAAGCAGGCTGTAAATAGAAATTGGCTTCCTAACGCCTATTATATTTTGGGTAGCCAACCGTTGTCTGCTGTCGGCTTATGCAATACTCATTGTTTTGGTAAACACACCATTAGTTGATTTGCCAGCTTTTATTATTATTTTGCTATATATTATTTCTTTATTTTGCTTAGTTAGGTTTTTGTTTTGTATAAGTGTCTTTCCGGTATTAATTCCTTTGTCGTGTTTTTCAGGTACGAAAACCTTGGATAGAGATATTCTTGGTTTTGACGTAAATTGGAGACCTGTGTGCACGCAGCCTCCTCAACCTAAAGCTAAATACGACACGATATCAACGTATTCGACACGAGCTTCTTCTCGTCGCTCTACTACCACTGTTGCGAAGAATCGTGTGAGTGCCGCCTGCAAATCCAAATCTTCTTCTGTTGCTGTTTCTAAAGCTCCACCATCATCTACAATGCAATCCAATCCTACAGGCCGAGGTGGAAACCGCCGGAAAAGGTCGTCTCTTAATACCAGCCGGTTTAATCCGACTAAGAGGGCAAAGGCCACTGTTGAGGATGATATTCTTGCCGATCTTGAGACGAACGAGCCTGTCTTGGAATCTGCCGCCAAGAAAACTGATGATTCAACTATTCAGGTGCACTCGTCTCCTCAAGCTTCTCTTGAGATTTTGGACAACGAGGGTCCTGTCGGCGGCTTTGATGAGAATTTGCACCGTCAAGCTACTTCTGCTGCTGTTACCAGTGGTAATTCTAGCATGCCTCCTGTTAGTCGTAGCGAGAACAAATCTGGGGATTCTAGGATGAATTACCACCTACCTTTGCGTACCGGTGGTTGGATCGAGGATACTCCTTTCAAGATTCCACCGCAAATGAAGTCATGGTTTGAGACTCCTGGCGGTGAACCTACCGATCAGTTTTACCCCACCATTGACTTGCTGTGTGGGGAGTCGGTGGCCACCGACTCAGCTAAGGACGGTGGTGATTTAGGCTACCGTGCTTTTAAAGACTTGATAACGCCTGCTGATAGGCCACAAGGTCAGATTGATGCCCCTGCTGCTCAACACTTTAATGACCTCTACAAGGTATGTTATCTTGTTTTTTGTATATATATTGTTTTTTTGTATATATATATATATATATATATATATATATATATATATATATATATATATATATATATATATATATATATATATATATATATATATATATATATATATTTTTATATATTTTTTTTTATTTGCAATATGTCCATTCGGTTGAGGGCCATTTTGATTCCCTTCCTTGTTTTATGTTCAGGCCGTTCAGTCCAGCATGGACTTGTACTATGTTTACTGTTGGAATCAGCTGCAGCTGACCCAGAAAAACATTGATATGGCCGACTTAAGGAGGCGGGCTGAGGATGCGGAGTCTTCGTTGGAAGATAGCAAGAAGAAGTTGGATACTGTGACTTCTGATTTGGAGGTGGCTAATAAACGGCTCAAGGATATTGATCCTAGGCTGCAGGCTGAGACTGAGAGGGCAAACGGCTTGGATCAACAGTTGACGAGTGTTAATGAAGGTTTGCCAGGTGTGAAGAAATCTGCCGCCAAGAGGGCTGTTGACAAACTTCTTCAGTCTGACTGGTTTAATGACCTTCTGACTCTGCGCCATAACGGCGGTTGGTGTGCTGCGCATCGGGTCGTTTGCCATGTGAAGAAGATGGATGAGGATGGCTGGCAAGAATTTGAGGATGGGTATGAGGAAAAAGAGCTGTACAAGGTTGCTACCGGCTTTGAGCCTCAGGAGCTACCCGAGGCGGTGATCTGCAATGCTAATCAGAGGACCCTGCCTCCTTTGCAGGTTCCAGAAGCAGCCTATTGGTCTGATGATGAGCATGCCGTTTGACGGTTTCGGCAGTCATCACCTCCCTCCTCTTGCGGATCTTCTTCTTTTCCCAGTCGGCCTCATACTTGTTAGGATTTTATTTTTTGGCGGCTGGCTTTAGATTTTTTGGAAAATGCTGTTAGGGCACTTTAATGTTGATGTAATTTAAGTTAGAACATCGTATTATCGTGGCGATGTTGGTTTTATTCGGCATCCCTTTGTGCCTTGTTATCAGCTAATCACTTCGCAAGTTTTTTGGGTGATGGCTGTCGGTTTTTCGTGTGTTTCCTTTTGTAGCCGTGTATTTATAACAAGTAATTTTGATTGCATATTTACTTCATTTTGCGTATGATACTTCTAATTTTGCCGGCATCACTATATTGCTAACTTGTTAAATGTTACACTTCGAAATGAATGTTACACATACTGATATTATTTGCTTAACTTGTTGAATGTTATACTTCGAAATGGAGTGCATCTTAACGACGTTTATTTTCTCTAAAGCTATTAATCATAACAGCTTATTATGGATTGCTACGCTTCACAGTAAAGTGTCCATATGGCATTTATTTTCTTTACTGCTACTGATCACATCCATACACTTCGTTGAATGCTACGCTTCACAATGGAGTGCCCCTTAACGGCATTTATTTTCTCCAAAGCTACTAATCACAACAACTTATTATGGACTGCTACGCTTCACAGTAAAGTGCCCATACGGCATTTATTTTCTTTACTGCTACTGATCACATCCATACATTACCTTTGTGTGTGGATTTATGCAACGTTTGTTTTTTGCTCTTTTCTTCCTTCATTTATGGACTGGTCGTATTTGAGGACCGCCCTAATTTTACACAACAGCAAAATGCAGACTGCTATTGCAGTCAGTCTGCTCATACATCATCATTACAGTTTTTTCAAAAATAGTACTTTCTCAGAGTACTGGCATTCCAGGAGTTCTTGAGCGTGGTACCATCCATCTGCATTAACCGGTATGACCCAGGAACAATTTCCTCCCATATCTGGTATGGTCCTTCCCAATTTGTTGTCAGCTTTCCTTGAGCATTTCCTTTCCCTGTTGCCGCCGTTCTCCGCAGTACCAGGTCTCCTACTCCTAGAGGCCGGTGTTTCACTTTCTTGTTGTATGCTCTGCTCATTCTGCTTTTGTATGCTGCCGAACTGATTTCTGCTTTCATGCGGATTTCTGGCATGAAGTCCAACTGATGTCGCAGCAGCTGATCGTTTCTTTCCTCATCGTAATGCTGGATTCACATGGTTGGCAGAGCCATTTCTGCCGCTATGACCGCCTCAGACCCGAAGCTTAGCTTAAACGGACTCTCGCCGGTAGCCTCCTTGATAGAAGTTCTGTTGCACCACAAAATTTCTGGCATAAGATCTGCCCATTTGCCTTTACAGTCTTCTAGTTTCTTTTTCAACGCAGCCAGTCCTCTGCTTGCCCATTGCTTTGTGGGTGACATACTGATGAGTGAGCTAACTTTACTCTGTATAATCCCAGGAAGCATTGTATGGGTGCACAATCAAACTGTGATCCATGATCAAAAACTATTGCCTGCGGCAGTCCGAATCTCGTTATTATATTTTTTTTATATGAACTTTTTCACCTGGTTTGCCGTTATTTTTGCTACCGGCTCTGCTTCTATCCACTTGGTGAAGTAGTCCACTGCTACTATTAAGAACTTGCGCCCTCCGGCCACCATTGGAAATGGTCCAACAATATCCATTCCCCATTGCGCGAATGGGATTGGGTTCAGAATGGGCATCAAATCATTAGCTGGCAAGTTTATCACAGCTGAAAACTTTTGACATTTCTCGCACTTTTTTACATATGCTCGACAATCTTCTAACATTGTTGGCCAGTAATAGCCTTGTCTTTGGCAGATGATGGCAAGGGGTTTTCCACCGGCATGGTTCCCACATGTCCCTTCTTGCATTTCTTCGATCAGCCTTGCTGACTCGAATGCTGTCAGGCACCTTAAGAATGGTAGGCTAAATGACTTTTTGTACAGCCGTCCCCACAGGATGATGTACCAAACCGCGTCCCTTTTTGTCTTTTTGGCTTCTGCCAAATCTACTGGTAGGGCTCCAGTCTGTATGTATGTTTGGATATTATCGTACCATTCTGAGGTAGTCGTGATGGCCATGACCCGTATTTCTTCCGACTCCGTACTTCGCTTATTCATGACTTCCATCATGACTGTTCTTTTCAAGTCGGCGATATTTGAACTTGCTAACTTTGATAGCGCATCTGCCAGCGTATTTTCTGCTCGGGGTACCAGATTAATGCTGAATTTCTCTAGCTGAGCCGAAACTGACCTCAACTTTTCCAGGTATTTTACCATTGAAGGTTCTTTGGCCTCGTACTCTCCGCTGAATTGACTTGCTACTAGCTGGGAGTCTGTTGTCAGTGTTACTCTTTTTGCATCTGCTGCGAGGCACATTTGGATGCCGGCGATTGCAGCCTCGTATTCTGCCTCGTTATTTGACACGTTGAACATAAACTTTATAGCATACTCAAAGATGTCTCCTCCTGGCGATTTCATGATTATTCCGGCCCCACTGCCTGTCTGCGCAGCTGAACCATCCACTGAGACCTCCCATACTTCAGCTTGTACTTCATCCTCTTGGTATGACGCTTCAACTATGAAATCTGCCAATGCCTGGGCTTTGATTACAGTTCTTGGCCGGAATTCCAAGTCAAATTCGGACAACTCTATTGCCCATTTTAGCAGCCTACCTGATGTATCTAGCTTGCTAATGGCTATTTCGAGAGGGAAGTTTGTCAGCACTTCGATTGTATGTGCATCAAAGTATGGTCTTAACTTTCTAGCCGCGACAAGGACTGCATATGCCATTTTCTCCACCAACGTGTATCTTGTTTCTGGGCCGTTTAGCACATGGCTCACAAAATATACTGGTTGCTGCCCTTTGTTTTCTGTTTCGGCTACCAGTACTGCTGCGACTGTTTTTGGTGACGCCGATATGTACAACTGTAATTTTCCGCCCTCCTTTGCCCTTGCTATTGTTGGTAGGTTCTTCAGGTGACTTTTTAGAGATTCAAAAGCCTCTTGCTCTGCCGGCCCCCATTTGAATTTCTTGTTTTGCCTCAAGGTTGTGAAGAAGGGCATTTGCTTGTCTGCCGACTTGCTCACAAATCTGTTCAAGGCGGCCATTTTTCCTGTCAACCGTTGTATGTCTTTTACACTTTTGGGTTGCGGCAGACTGATGATTGCTTCTACTTTTTCAGGGTTAGCATCTATGCCACGCTCGGTGACCAAGAACCCTAGGAATTTTCCTAATCTTACTCCAAAGACACATTTTTTCGGGTTTAATTTCATCCTATATTTTCTCAAAGTCTCGAAAGTTTCTCGGAGATCGGTAATATGATCCTCCTCTTTCCGGCTTTTTACGATAGAGTCGCCTACATAGACCTCCACGTTTCTGCCTTTTTGGTCGGCAAACACCTTGTCGATCAGCCTTTGATATGTTGCCCCTGCATTTTTCAACCCGAATGGCATTGCCTGGTAACAGAAAACTCCTGCATCCGTGATAAAAGCCGCCTTCTTCCTGTCTGATTTATGCAGGCTGACCTGGTGATATCATGAGAAAGCATCTAGGAAACTGAGCATTGCGTGGCCGCTAGTAGAGTCTACCAGCCTATCAATCCGTGGTAGTGGGTAGAAATCTTTCGGACACGCTCTGTTAAGGTTGGTGAAATCTACACACATTCTCCATGACCCACTCGGCTTTTTTACCATTACTACATTTGCCAACCATTCAGGGTAATCACATGGCTCAATAAAACCTGCCGCCAGCAGTTTATCCACCTCTTCTTGTATTGCTGCCATTTTTTCCGTGGAGAAATTACGCTTTTTTGCCGTACTGGCCTAACATTTCTGTCGGCGTTTAACCGGTGGACCATTATCTCTGGATCGATACCAGGCATCTCATCCGCTGAGAATGCAAAGATGTCCGCGTGCTCCCTTAGCAAGCTTATGAGGTTGACCTTCATGTCACTCCCCATTTCTGTACCGATCACGACCGTTCTATCCATATTTCCAACCTCCAGCTCAATATTTTCTGTCAGACCATCTGGCATTGGTCTTGGTGCTGATACCGGTTTCTCATCAAAGTGTTCCATGTCAGTTCGATCTCTTTTCGTGCCATTCTTCTTTTTTGGCCTTTGTTCTTGTCTTGCCGGCTTAGTAGTCCAGTTTACTTCTTGCCTTGCCGGCTCAGTAGTCAAGTGTACCTCTTGCCTTGCCGGCTCAGTAGTCAAGTTTACTTCTGGGACCATTCTTCCCGGTGTTCTCAAAGCAGTCAAGTAACAGGATCTTGCCGCCAACTGACTTCCCCTTATCTTTGCCGGCCTTTCCAGGTTCGACATGTATATCATTGTCAAATGATAGATGGAGACTACCGCCTGCGCGTCATGTATGAATGGGCGAACGATGATCACGTTGTAGGCCGCTGGTACTTTGATGATTAGGAAATCCACCATGAGATCTCGCATTTCAGATCCCTCTCCGATTTTCACCGGCAGCCGTATGCTACCCTCTAGGTACACTGTAGATCCTGAGAAACCGATTACTGGGTAGTTCACCCTTTGGAGCTCGTCTTCTGGTATGTGCAATTGTTTGAAGGCTTCCCAGAAGATGATGTTTGTTGAGCTGCCACCGTCTACTAATACTCTGTTCACATCGGCATTTGCTATATCGATTGTGAGAACTAGCGGGTCATCATGCGGGAAAATGATGCCTCTGCAATCCATTCCGAGAACGTCATCACTGGTATGCTGGGTGGGTTCGGCCACACTCTTGTGTTATGATAGTTTACCATGTGCCTGTGTTCCTCCAAAATTCTGCTGGCGCCGCTTATTGTCCCTCCGTGGACTGGACCGCCAGAAATTACATACACGGGTGGTTTTTTCCCGCCATCCCTCTGTTCTGCTTTGGCACTGGTTTCCGGCTGTTTTTGCTCGATTCTAGGTGGCTGATATGGCTGTTCGATTCTAGGGTATTGTTGTTGATTTTGCTATTGCGGCCGGTATGAATTGGCAGGGTTTCCCCCCGCCGAGTTGTTGTTACCATTTCCCTGTCTCGCCCTATACTGCGAAAAATATCCCTTTCTGACCATATCCTCAATGTTGTCTTTGAGGTCTCTGCAGTCCTCTGTGAGGTGGCCGTGCTCATTATGGAAGTCACAGAATTTCTTGACATTTCTTTCCCTACTCTGCATTGGTGGCGGCCTTCTCCAACCGTCCATCTTGTTGTTTATGTTGTAAATTGTCGTCCGCGGTGTGTTCAGCGGAGTGTAGTTATCAAAGAGTCCTCTGGACTCCCTTCTGTCTTGTCGGGGTCTCTGCCCCTGTGGATTGGCATTTCTGTTATTCTGATTTCTCTGGCTTGCCCCTAGCTGATTATTGTTCTGGTGAAAATTGTTTCCTCCTTTTCCCGCCTGGGGGTTATAGCCTGGATTGTATCCGACATTTCCGCCGGTTGCCACTACCACATTGGAGATCTTCATCATTCCCCCCCCTGATGTAATCATTTGCCTTGTGCAAGACGTCGCCCAGATTAGTGTATGATTTCCGGCTGAGGTACTTCTTGAATTCGCACTCTTGCATTCCCCTCATCAGAGCCAGAACAGCAACCTCCTGCTGTAGGTTGGGAATAGTGATTGATTTGTTGTTAAAGAGGGTGAGGTAATCTCTTAATTGCTCTCTATCTCTTTGAGCGAACGACATTAACTCTCCCGACGATTTCTTTCTCTTCTGTTTGCTCACAAATCGTGAAAAAAATGACGCCTGCAGCTGTCGAAAACTGTAAATGGAGTGTGCCTCTATGCCCTTATACCAGCTTGCTGCAACTCCTAAGAGTGTGGATGGGAATACCTTGCACCACATGGCGTCAGAATTTGTGTACAGCATCATGTGCTGTTCGAATGTGGTGCAGTGATCCTCCGGATCCGTCGTCCCATCGTATCTCCCTGTCGGGATTTTTATCCTTTCCCTCCTTTCTTCTAGGATTTCTCGGCACATAGGAGAATCCTTTGGCTGGATTGAAGGAAATAATGCCCTTGGTCCAAGTATGCATTCTATGTTAAGTCTAATAAGTGCGGTTCAGTATTAATTAACAAGTTAATAAATCAGTGAGATCAAGTGAGCTGAATGCCTGACTAGAGGCCGATTCAGTTCAAGTGGAATTAATTATATTAATCCACAGCTTACTCTTGACTGAACCCGCAGGGTCACACAAATAGTACGTAAACGGATCAAGTATTTAATGGCATTAAATACTTCATCTATGGATATTCGGAATCGACGGATCTTGGTTTCAGTGGGAGCTGAGATCGTCACAGGCAAGAAATGAATACTCCGGAAACGATGATATTGCCGGAAACGGAAATATGGATCGTATCGGAAATATAAATATTATCCAAGTCGTAGATGTTGCCGGAATCGGAAACATGGTACGTATCGGAAAATATTATCGGAAATGGAAATATTGTCGGAATCGGAAATATTGCCGGAAAACGGAAATATTGTCAGAATCGGAAATATTATCGGAATCGGAAAATAATTCCGGAAACGGAAATATTAAATATTTGTTCGAAACGGAAATTGATTCCGGAATCGGAAATATTAAATATTGTTCGTATCGGAAATGAATTCCGGAACCGGGAATTTAATCGGAAGCGTATCGTACGAATAAACATCGGACGAGCTTGCTAGACGCAAGGCCTAGCACGAAGCTAGGCCCAACGCCTAGCAAAGCCCGCGCGCGACCAAAGCAAGCAAAGCCCAAACGCGAGAGCAAGGCCAGCAGGCGCGCGCCCCTCGTGGGCTGCGAGCACTTGCTGGGCCTGGGCTCAGCGCGCGCGCGCGCATGACGCCCCTCGTGGGCTGCTGCGGCTGCGTGTGTGTTTGTGCTTGCGTACGAAACCTTGATCGGTTAGGATTCGTATAAGATTGATTTCCTAAGTCTACTAGATAAATTAAGTGATTGAATTTTAGATTAATTCAGATTCACTAAATCGTTTCCTAGTAGGATTCTAATATCCGATACCCATGCCCTATAAATAGGTGATCAATGCTCACAATTTAGATCGAGTATTCAAGTATTCAAAGTGATTTTTGAGAGAAAAATTCAGTCATACAATTGCCTATATGTGCCAAAAATTCTAAGTACCTTAAGGGCGATCCTAGTTGGTCAAGCTTAAGGCGGATCCGGACGTGCTGTGGACTATCTACGGAGGGACGACACTTGGAGTCCTAAAGACTTGTTCTTGTTCGGTTCGGGCGCAGCTAGGGAAGGCACGCAACAAAGTGTATGCATCTAAACTATGCTAAATGATTATGTGTAAATAATATGCTTTCCTGGCTTTATGGTTTTTCCGCATGATTTATGAATTGTCATATGTATCATAACCTAACAGTGGTATCACGAGCCTCTTATTATTTTCATAATCTAAATTGCATGAACATGGTTAAATATTACAAATTTGCAAGAATTAAAAGGGGTGATTAATTTTCGTAATTGTTAATTAATTGCAAATTGCGTTTATTTAATTATACGTACGCAGTTTTTCGGCAGTGTCTTCGTTACTCATCCAAATCGAGTGATTTTTGTGTCAATTCCGCATGTAAAAGGCATTCTAAAATTTTGACAAAAATAGTATTTTTCTGCCGAACCCAGAATTCTCAAATTCGAAGCCTAACTATGACTTTTCGGAGGTTTTAGTTTTTCGAATGCAAAATTTCGTAAATTTAAGATGTTAAATTAAATATTTGCGATTCTTGTTGATAAATCTTGAATTTTTGATTGACCTACTGTATATGTTTAACAAGTTTGAATGCCTAGCCTTGTTAATTATGCAATCTAATTTGTAATTATGATTAATTTGTTGAAAATTGGAATAATTTAGAATTAATTTGATTTTCATAATTAGTTATAATTTAATTAGATACCTATGATTAAAAACCACCATAAAAATTGTAAATTTATGTTAAATTTTAAATTTTTATGACCTAGACTTGAATCCATGTTAATCGGAAATCAATTGAATAATAAATTTTCGATTTTTTCGCCCTAAAATTATGAAATTAATATTATTTATTAATTTGTCATTAATTTTGAATATAAATTTTAAATTTTTATGCGATTCGCTCATATAACTTGCACGCACAAAGCAATGGACGCTACGTGTTACCCTCAAGGGGTGTTGTATAGTGCGGGCATGTGACGACGAGCAAGGGAGCTCGTCGCCCATGCGGTACGAATGCAATGAGCAAGGCCATGGTGCACGAGCACAAGGCAGCAGCCCTGCCTTGTGTCGTGGGCTGTGTGCGATGGGCGAATGGGCGAGGGCGAGAGCAAGGCACGAGCAGTCGCGTGTGGGCAGCAAGCGAGCTGCGCCACAGCGCGCACTGCCTCGCGCAAGCGTGCGGAGCCTCGCGCGCAGCGAGCGCAAGCTCGCGTGCCACGAGTGCTACGCCCCAGCATCAATCGCTCGCGCGCAGCGAGCGCTATTGTGCGTGCGACAAGCGCTGCGCCAAGCGATGGCGTGCAGCGTGCTTGTTGCGACGTGCGACGAGCACTGCGCCCAGCGATGGCAAGCAGCTTGCTTGTTGCGACGTGCGACGAGCGCTGCGCCCAGCGATGGGCTGCGGCAGCATGCTCGTGCGTCGAGCGCTGGCGCGCGCAACGAGCACAAGCTCGCGTGATGCCTTGCGATGGTGAGCAGCAGCGATGCGATGCGACGCAGCGCATGGGCTGCGCGCACATGGCCAACGATGGCTGTGTGCGTGTGGCCCATGGGCGTGCGATGCGTGGGATTGTTGCGTTGCGATTAGATCGTTTTGAAATTTTAATTTGAAATTTTCAGTTTACGTAATTTTAATTAATTTTAAAATTGATAATTTAAATTATTTTCTTGGATTTTAATTTTGAATATTGTAATTATAATAAATTTTATTTATTCTAATTATTTTACTAAAATTAAAATCATGAATTAATTTAAATACGACTGAAATTAAATTAAACTTTTGGATTCAATTATAAATTTATATGAGCTTTAAATTTTAATTAAATTTGTATGTTTCCGGTTAGACTAGAAATACATTTTTATGTTTAAAATTAGTAAAGCATATGAATTTATTGGTTTAAGTGGGAGCCCCTTTTAGTCATAAACTCTTGATTAGGTCTACAAATCCTTAAGGTTAAAACAACTTGATTAGAATTAATAAGGACGGAATAATTTGTAGATTATTGGTGCCCTTGATTAATTGCTGCAAATGTTTATGTGATGCATAATGTGTTTTACTAACCAGCTATGTGGGTCATTCATGATAATGAATGGGTGAATGGTATATATTGTATATGTACTGTTTTGCAGGTTATGAAGTGACTAGTATGGCCCAAATAGGATAGAAAATATGGTCTGCGTACCATTAATTTGAATGTAATTGGTCTAAAGTACCAAAGTTGTTTTTCAATTCAAATATGGTCTGCGTACCATCAAATAGTTGTAATTAGTTTTAATTATAACTTATCCTATTTGAAGAAAATGGTGCCTCCCACGGAGATTTTCAAGACGGACTTTGAAGTTAAAGCTTCAAGATGAAGTCGGGCCATACTAGATCACATTTATCTTATGCATGTTTTAAGTTATTTATTGCTTTTAAATATGTCTTAAAATGCATGAGATCAAAAGCTTGATTATGTTGCATGATTAAGGATTTTAGTTCACTTAAAATCTAACCAACATAGTAAGAGCCTTAAGTTCCAAACCTAAAAATTGAGTTAAAAGGTGCCATGCCAAAATATACACTTGCTTGGATATCCTTTACATCAATCTAGTAATAGTTTTCGCTCAGCGAGGTGTTACTTATTGGTCCTAAAGGGGCAAGGTACACAGATAATTGTGAGTACATGTTAGTTTTGGTGAAACTCAACGATATAAGTAAGGAGTCCTTTTATGTCGTGGCAAAATCGATAGGTTTACCTAATAAGTTCTTAGACGTACCTATCAACCAAGAATAGTTTCTAGACTATTAGCAAAAGGCTTTTGCTTACCTAAGATGTTTTAGGATTAAGTCGACAAACTGTGCTTAGTTCTTCAATGATTTTAGGATCTTGGAATCATTTTATTCACACCTGCCGGAACACATAACTTGAATAAAATGCTTAATGAACATTGAATTATGCATGTATGCTAGAATTTAACTTTATTAAGAGAAACTGTGAATGGTTATTTATTTGTTTATTCTTTTCAATTGTAGTTTTAAATATGGAAAACAACAATCAAAACATCATCATGGGTTCTGAGCTTATGGTCAAGCTGAACCTGGCAAATTTTCTTGAATGGGAAGCTAAGCTAGTTGAAATAGTCAAACTCAATGGACTTGAGTATGTACTATCACATCCCATGCCAAGCTACTATGCCAGAGACATGACCCCCGAGAGATTTTACGCCTGGGATGCGGATCTCAAAAAGGTTATGAGTCTCATGCTGAACAATATCCCTGATGATTGGGCTAGAAGGTTTGTAGCCTATGAACCTTTTACGCTCATCAAGAATCTGAGGGATATCTGTCGTGGAAGCACGGAGGACAGGGACCTGAACGTCCATGAGTTGATTGAATCAATGTCTGGTCTAAAGGTTAGTTCTCCCAACAGGTGTTATAGGATGGAAGTCCAAGAAACATATGTTCAGCTCCTTCGCACTAAACAGAGGGTAGGCGTCCCACTGAGGTTCCATGTGGATCTTATGCGTTCATTGTTTGATCGCCTAAGTCTACTAGGAACACCAATAAGCGAAAGGATGGCAGTCTCTATCTTGCTCAATTCACTACACAGTGGGTTTGGTCGCTTCAAGCAACCATACCTAAGTGAACCAAGAGAAGAAACAGTTGCAGAATTTGTTCACCTTGTCAGAAAGGCTGAAATAATACTGGACTGTGAAGCCAAAGATTTACTCAAGGCTAGAAGGAGACCGTTCAAGAAAAGTGGAAAGTCCAAGGGTGATACTAAATCAAAGCAGGACAAGTCCACATCAAGCTGTCTTTATTGTGATGGAATAGGCCATTACAAAAGAGAATGTCCAAAGCTAAAGGAAGATCAGAAGAACGGAACAGTCGTTCCATCTTCAGGTATTTTCGTTATAGACTGTATACTTGCTAATTCAACTTCTTGGGTATTAGATACAGGTTGTGGCTCACACTTATGTTCCAATCCACAGGGACTAAGAAGAAGTAGAAAGTTAAGCAAGGGTGAAGTCGACCTACGAGTGGGAAATGGAGCACGGATTGCTGCATTAGCTGTAGGAACTTATTATTTGTCGTTGCCCTCCGGGCTAGTTTTGGAACTGGAAGAATGTTTCCATGTTCCAAGTCTTACTAAAAACATCATTTCAGTTTCTTGCTTAGATGCTAAGGGATTTTCCTTTTTAATAAAAGACAATAGTTGTTCGTTTTATTTTAAAGAGATGTTTTATGGATCTGCTAGATTAGTCAATGGACTTTATTTATTAGATCACGACAAACAAGTATATAACATAAATACCAAAAAGGCCAAAAAGGATGATTCAGATCTCACCTATCTGTGGCATTGTCGATTAGGCCATATAAACTTGAAACGCTTAGAAAGACTTCAAAAGGAAGGAATTCTAGAACCATTTGACTTAGAGGATTATGGTAAATGCGAATCATGTTTACTTGGCAAAATGACAAAGCAACCTTTCTCTAAAGTTGGAGAAAGAGCAAATGAACTATTGGGTTTAATCCATACAGATGTATGTGGACCAATGAGTACAAATGCTAGAGGTGGTTTCAGCTACTTTATCACTTTCACTGATGACTTCAGTAGATATGGTTATGTCTACCTAATGAAGCATAAGTCTGAATCCTTTGACAAATTCAAGGAATTTCGGAGTGAAGTAGAGAATCAATTAGGCAAGAAGATTAAGGCACTGCGGTCTGATAGAGGCGGTGAATATCTGAGCTATGAATTTGATGACCATCTGAAAGAATGTGGAATTCTATCAGAATTGAATCCTCCTGGAACACCACAATGGAACGGTGTGTCGGAACGAGGAACAGAACCTTGCTAGACATGGTCAGGTCTATGATGGGTCAGGCCAAACTTCCATTAGAATTTTGGGGACATGCACTAAATACAGCTGCACTCACTATAAATAGAGCTCCGTCTAAAGCTGTCGAAAAGACTCCATATGAATTATGGTTTGGAAAGCCTCCAAATGTGTCTTTTCTTAAGATTTGGGGATGTGAAGCATACGTCAAACGATTAATTTCAGACAAACTTCATCCAAAATCTGACAAATGTATCCTTGTGGGCTATCCAAAGGAAACAAAGGGGTATTACTTCTACAATACATCTGAGAACAAGGTGTTTGTTGCTCGAGATGGTGTCTTTTTGGAGAAAAATCACATTTCCAAAATGACAAGTGGGAGAAAAGTAGACCTCGAAGAAATTCGAGTCGAACAACAAACTCTAGAAAATGCTTAAGATGACATTCAGGATGAAACTCAGAGATCTTTAGAAGAATCTGGTGAGAATCATGGTCAATCTAGAAATGTTACCCCGCGTAGGTCGCAAAGATATAGATCTCAACCGGAAAGGTACTTAGGTATTTTGACGAACGAGAGCTATGTCGTTCTATTACTTGAAAGTGATGAACCTGCGACTTACAAACAAGCTATGACGAGCCCTAGCTCCAAGCAATGGAAAGAAGCCATGCAATCTGAATTAGACTCCATGTCTGAAAACCAAGTATGGGATTTGGTCGATTTGCCAGATGGCTACCAAGCCATTGGAAGCAAATGGGTTTTCAAACTGAAAAAAGACAAGGATGGGAAACTTGAAATTTTCAAAGCTAGATTGGTTGCAAAAGGTTACAGGCAAGTCCACGGTGTGGATTACGATGAAACCTTTTCACCAGTTGCAATGCTAAAGTCTATTCGGATAATGTTAGCAATCGCTGCATATTACGATTACGAAATATGGCAGATGGATGTCAAAACTTCTTTCTTAAACGGCGTTTTAACAGAAACTGTGTTTATGAACACAGTCTGAAGGTTTTGAGGATCCAAAGAATGCTAAAAAGGTATGCAAGCTAAAGAAGTCAATCTACGGATTGAAGCAGGCATCCAGGAGCTGGAATATACGTTTTGATAAAGCAGTAAGTGACTTTGGTTTCATCAAGAACGCAGACGAATCTTGTGTATACAAGAAGGTCAGTGGGAGAAAAATTGCTTTCCTAGTATTATATGTCGACGACATATTACTTATCGGAAATGACATTCCTATGTTGAACTCTGTCAAGATTTGGCTTGGGAAATGTTTTTCGATGAAAGATCTAGGAGAAGCACAGTACATATTGGGCATCAAGATTTACAGAGATAGATCTAAAAAGATTATTGGACTTAGTCAAAGCACTTATATCAATAAGGTGCTTGATAGGTTCAAGATGGCGGACTCCAAGCGAGGCTACCTACCCATGTCTCATGGAATAACTCTAAGCAAGACTCAGTGCCCAAAAACACTTGATGAGCGTAGACGAATGAATGGGATTCCATATGAATCATTGATTGGTTCACTAATGTATGCTATGATATGTACACTCCCGGATGTTGCGTACGCACTCAGTGCTACGAGCAGATACCAGTCAGACCCAGGAGAGGCGCATTGGACTGCTGCCAAGACTATTCTGAAGTACCTGAAAAGGCACAAAGATGACTTCCTGGTCTATGGTGGAGATGATGAATTAATTGTTAAAGGCTATACGGACGCAAGTTTCCAAACCGACAAAGATGATTTCAGATCACAGTCTGGGTTTGTCTTCTGCCCCAACGGGGGTGCAGTAAGCTGGAAAAGTGCTAAGCAAAGCACCATTGCGGATTCTACAACTGAAGCGGAGTACATTGCTGCACATGAAGCAGCAAAGGAAGCTATATGGCTAAGGAAGTTCATAGGTGAACTTGGTGTAGTCCCCTCCATTAAAGGACCAATAGCCCTGTATTGTGATAATAACGGAGCTATTGCACAGGCAAAGGAGCCTAGACACCACCAGAGAGTCAAGCATGTACTTCGTAGATTTCACCTTCTACGAGAGTTCGTTGAAAGAAAAGAAGTCGAGATAAACAAGATTGGAACTGATGACAACATATCAGATCCATTGACTAAACCTCTGCCGCAGGCGAAGCACAACTCGCACACTGCAGCTATGGGAATCAAGCATATTGGAGAATGGCTTTGATATCCCTGTTTAATGTTTTAAAGTTTTAGAGTTTAAATCTTTGTAAAACATTGTTGGTTAATCATTCACAATAAATGAAAAGAATTTATTTTTTCCATTTAATTTGTGGTTTATTAAATGATGAGTCCCTTCAATTTGACGATGTATTCAAGATAGACTGTCAGGACCAGTCCTGTGACTAAGAAATGTCTATCAAGTGAACTTGAATGTCAAAGGTTGAAAATGGTCCCTAGTCGGAGTTTTCTATAAAATTGGACGCATAGAAAACGTTAGACGATTAGAATGCAAGATGACTAGTAGTTCTGTTTCTTGAACTATGTGGACATGGCAATGTCATAATCATTTGCATAGATACTTACTTTGGGAAGACTAGTATCGGACAAGACCTATGAAACTTTACTGTAAGAGATGAAAATCTGTCATAAGTAAATTTCATTAAAATTATTAGACACTAAATCCTCAATACCTGAGTGATTTGAGATTACTTGTTTGAGAACTGGTTGCTTTGACGTTGACCAACCGTCGCACCGTAAAAGGAGGCTATAAAGGCAACGCTCAGGTAATCACCTATCAAACGAAGTCTAATCTCAAGATCGCAAGATTGGGATTGTCCTCCCATAAATCGGAATGAGATGCTTAAAAGTTGTACAAGGCCACTCGGAGAGCTAGAAACTGTGAAATGCATGGCCGTGCTCGGATGAATCATAGGCTATGATTATCTGTTTATTTGATCAGTTGAACTCTGAAACCGAGGAACACCTCTGGACATAATAAGGATGACAACTCTTACCTTATGTTCAAGAGCAAGCATCGAGCTACAAAGGAATTAGGAAATGCACACTTGTCCCTAAGGACAAGTGGGAGACTGAAGGAAATAATGCCCTTGGTCCAAGTATGCATTCTATGTTAAGTCTAATAAGTGCGGTTCAGTATTAATTAACAAGTTAATAAATCAGTGAGATCAAGTGAGCTGAATGCCTGACTAGACGCCGCTTCAGTTCAAGTGGAATTAATTATATTAATCCACAGCTTACTCTTGACTGAACCCGTAGGGTCACACAAATAGTACGTAAACGGATCAAGTATTTAATGGCATTAAATACTCCATCTATGGATATTCGGAATCGACGGATCTTGGTTTCAGTGGGAGCTGAGATCGTCACAGGCAAGAAATGAATACTCCGGAAACGATGATATTGCCGGAAACGGAAATATGGATCGTATCGGAAATATAAATATTATCCAAGTCGTAGATGTTGCCGGAATCGGAAACATGGTACGTATCGGAAAATATTATCGGAAATGGAAATATTGTCGGAATCGGAAATATTGCCGGAAACAGGAAATATTGTCAGAATCGGAAATATTATCGGAATCGGAAAATAATTCCGGAAACGGAAATATTAAATATTTGTTCGAAACGGAAATTGATTCCGGAATCGAAAATATTAAATATTGTTCGTATCGGAAATGAATTCCGGAACCGGGAATTTAATCGGAAGCGTATCGTACGAATAAACATCGGACGAGCTTGCTAGACGCAAGGCCTAGCACGAAGCTAGGCCCAACGCCTAGCAAAGCCCGCGCGCGACCAAAGCAAGCAAAGCCCAAACGCGAGAGCAAGGCCAGCAGGCGCGCACCCCTCGTGGGCTGCGAGCACTTGCTGGGCCTGGGCTCAGCGCGCGCGCGCGCATGGCGCCCCTCGTGGGCTGCTGCGGCTGCGTGTGTGTTTGTGCTTGCGTACGAAACCTTGATCGGTTAGGATTCGTATAAGATTGATTTCCTAAGTCTACTAGATAAATTAAGTGATTGAATTTTAGATTAATTCAGATTCACTAAATCGTTTCCTAGTAGGATTCTAATATCCGATACCCATGCCCTATAAATAGGTGATCAATGCTCACAATTTAGATCGAGTATTCAAGTATTCAAAGTGATTTTTGAGAGCAAAATTCAGTCATACAATTGCCTATATGTGCCGAAAATTCTAAGTACCTTAAGGGCGATCCTAGTTGGTCAAGCTTAAGGCGGATCCGGACGTGCTGTGGACTATCTACGGAGGGACGACACTTGGAGTCCTAAAGACTTGTTCTTGTTCGGTTCGGGCGCAGCTAGGGAAGGCACGCAACAAAGTGTATGCATCTAAACTATGCTAAATGATTATGTGTAAATAATATGCTTTCCTGGCTTTATGGTTTTTCCGCATGATTTATGAATTGTCATATGTATCATAACCTAACATGGATTGTCTGCCGTCTAGCTATCTGTAGAACCGGCGCTCTTCGCTCATATTCCGCGGTTGGGACTTGCTCTGTTTCAGGCCACTCTGTTTCCGTCGGATCCGAGCGCTTTCTTTTTTCCGGGGTGTTTTGTTGATTCAGGGCGGTTAGGAGATCCCTAACGGGTAACTGGGGATTCGCCAACTTGGTCTTTCTTAGACTGCCGACTGAGCCTGGATGCTGTGAGGCTGGTAACTCTGACAAAGCGGCCATCACCGCCGACAATGTTTTCAATTGTTCTCCCGTGAATACTTCCGATAGGGGAGACAGGCGCTCCTGCAGTGTCTGCTCCAGCGGAGTTTTCGGTTGCTCTCTGGCAAGGCTTTCCATTTCTAGCTCATCATCGTCCTCCACTGTGAACTCATTTTGGGCCGGTACCGAGGTGTTTTTTGTCGCTGGGTTTACAATTGATTGTGCTTGTAATGGATGGGCTGGGTTTAGAAGTGAGGGTTGGAATTTGGGGGTTGTCGCCGGTTGTGGAGTTGCTGCTTTTTCCTGACTTTTCTTTGATTTTTTACCGTCTTTTTGTGAGAGATCTATACTGACTGCTCTACCATTGCAAGGGATGAGGTCCCCTCCTTCTAGCGTCAATTGTTTCGGGTGTGGAATGGGAACAACTGACTGTGGGATACTTGATTCCTGTTGAGAGTGCCGGTTGATATCTGCACAACAGAATGGATTAACTAGCCTCGGGGGTGGTTCGAGGATCCCCCCTCCGATGCTTAAGTAAGATTACTGAGGGATTAAGAGGTGATTAAGAGATAATCAGAGAGTAAGAAAGAAGTGTGTTTAAGTGTTTGTGTACCCCATAGCAATAAATGAGGTGCTCCTTATATAGACCAATCCAAAGGTACGATCAGGTGGGTCCCTTGTGGTTAGATAGCGACCTGTTGATAGTGATCCTTGGTTGGTTGTCTTCATGATAACGTCGGTAGGGGTCTTGCAAATATTGCCGGTAGGTGATGTTTACCTAAGATGACCAGATTACCTGCAGGTTGAGTTTACCTATGGGGAGTTCTGCCGGTACCAAGTGGTGCCGGTAGGACACCCCGTACAGATGAATATCTTGAATTTTTTCTTGCTAATGGTGTACATAGTATTACGTAATTCATTATTAAAAACACAAACCTTCCCCAATAATCTTATTATTGATGATATTTTTACGTTGTGCTCTAGCTTTGTTAAGGTCATTTGGTCTTTTGTTAAACGTAGTGACAATAAGTTAGCTCACGTATTAGCCCACTTCCAACCTTGGGAGTTTGGGACGAGGATGTGGGACGACGATATGCCGGACAACATTTTGCATTTAGCTCATGCGGCTGATTTAATATAATCCCCCTTCAAAGGGTTTCCTCAAAAAAAAAAAAAACACAAACCTTCACACAAGTTATAATTGTATTGTGTTTTATTCGGTTGATTTTCACTTATCTAAAACTTATATGCATATATGTCAATAAGTTATTAGAATTTGTTAAAACTAATTATAATTTAATAGTTATAAATTGTACTCCGTACTATGTACATAGATAGCTCAACTTAGTTTTTCCGAATGTGTTTTTGTCTATTATAAACTTATTTTCCCTGAAAAAAGAAATTAAAAAAATATAACGAGACGGTATTGTTACATTGTACATAATATAAATGTATAGCCGGAAACGTAAAAGGTTGGATGGTCGGGAACGTGAGCCTAGCTTATAATTTTACACATACTCCGTATTTCATTATGAGGAATTGAGGATGTTGAAAGATTTTTATACTCCGTACAACGTTTCGTCGGTCGCATTTTGTCATTGTACGTTTCACTTCGTACGGAGTATTATTTTAAAGACACTCGTTTTCCTTTTCTTTTTTTTCCTTCTGTTTTTTGTTCACTTTTGTCATTGTCGACCTCTAAAGGCAAAGTATTTCCTATTTCCTTCTAACTTCATTCTCTAAAATAAAATATAAAAAGAAAAAAAAAATCATACTTCGATTTATTTCTGTTTTAACAAAGGAAACTAATAATAAAAACATCCAACAAATAACAGATTGCCAAAAAAAAAAAACACAAATTCTTATTTATAATGGGTGTACAATAAATATTGTACATCGGAGTAAAAGTTAACTCAAAATGCTTAAAACTTAAGCTTATATATGTAAAAGTTATCTATTTTTAAGTGATAAATTTTTTCATTTTAGTATAACTTATTTCTTCAAAATCACTAATAATGTATAAAATTAATCATTTAACCCTTTAAAATATTTATCTATCAATTTTTTTTACTAATATAAAAGTTAATCAAAACTAGGTTAAAGTTACAAAGAAAGGGGTTAAAGTTATCTTGGTGTACAATAAATTTATTGTACACCTTGTGCGCGCAACACCTTTTGAAAAAAAAATCATTGTATGTTCCATTTCTAAAAATAAAAAAAAAATAAAAAAAATTTATAAAATAAACTTAATCGAAGCATGACAGAGACCAATAATACTCTCTCCATTTCAAAAGGGTGAATGAAAGAGATTGTAAAAATAAAATTACTCCTATAGATTTCCGTGAGATTGAATAAAAATGAAAAACCTATAGATAAAATCAAACTTTCTTTGATAAATCAAATCATCTCTTTCATTTGATAAATCAAATCCATAGAGAAAAAAATTTGTTATGATAAAACATTATGATTGACTAATATCATTGACCACTGTGGAATACTCCAATGTAACACAGATAGCACTGTTATATCATCTGAAATTGAATACTCCATCCGTATAATTACTTACTTCTGGCCGTACTATTACTTTTTACTTTCTTATGAGCCCATTTAAATCATAAATAATTTCATTTTTGATAACTTTTATATTCCACTTTTTTTTCTTTATACTCCGTGTTTCTTCATTGTCAACCACCCCACTTGCATCATTATTATATCAAATTCAACTATGTTTCTTTAATACTTGTATCGGTCAACATGTGACTGCTAAAAAATACCGAGGGAATATAATGATAATGTACATTTTTATATTTTGGAAACTATTTATAGACCACTAATGCGTTCTATTCACTGAATTTCAGTTTTTTTTTTTTTGAACTTAACATAACTTATTTTTAGTTACTCCGTATAAATTATAAGGGGTACTTGGTTAGCATTGTTCTAAACTTATTTTCTCCTGGAATAAGCTGATGAAAATACGATATGGCCTCAACCCATCATCAATGAGTAGTTGTACGAATTAAATGATATTTCGGTCAAAAAAAGCATAGAACAAACAAAAGAAAATTTGTCAATTACTATTCTCTCTGTTCCTATTTAAGTGTCCACTTTAGAGGAATTCACAGTAATTAACACTACAATAAATTGTACTATTAACGACGGGAAATCCCGTCGCGAAAGGCCGATAATCGTTGATTAACGACGGGATTTCCTGTCGCGAACCCGTCATAAAAGGGGGTCGTCGTTAATAGAAATCCCGTCGTAAATCCGTCGTAAACCCGTCGTAAAAGACATTTGCGACGGTTATTCCCGTCATTGTTTGTTTTTTAGGCCCGTCGCAAAAGGCTTTTGCGACGGGATTTTTGACCCGTCGTAATTAGGTTGTCGTTAAAGATACAAATTCTTGTAGTGTAAGGAAAATAAAAAGTGTGTAAGAAAAACAATGATTGAATTTTTGTTTTTTTTTTGGAAAGGATAAAGTATATACTCCCTCCGTATTTTTTTAAGAGATACACTTGGTTGGGCACGGGTCTTAAGAAGAATAAAAGAAGTGGGGTTGGGGTAGATATTTTAATAAATAAGTACATTGGGGACCATGTCCTTTTGAACAAGTGGAGGTGGGGGTGGGGTGGGTGTAGTTGTAAAATTATTTTTTAATTGGATGGTGGGTCATAAAGTGTAGTAGATATATTATTTAATTAGGTGATGGAGTTGATAAGTTACCAAAAATAGCAAGTGTATCTCTTAAAAAAATACGGCCGGAAAAGGCAAGTGTATCTCTTAAAAAAATACGGAGGGAGTAATTGTTTATTGATAAAGTACAAATAAAAGTGGATGTGAGGATGGAAAAGTGAGAGAAGTGTAGAATGTGTAAGAAAAAGCAATCATGATTTATGAAAAAGTGAAAAAAGTGTAGTCAAAAAATAAAAAGTGGACACTTATAAGGGAATGCTATTTTTGAAAAGTGGACTCTTAAATAAGAACGGATTGAGTACTTAATATTATGGTGACTTTCATTTATTACCTAGAAAAAGAATTTTTTTTTTTTTTTGACAATTATTACCTAGAATACCTTTATGTGTTTGCTACCTAAATCAATAGTCGGGCTGAATTTGTCAGAATATGATGTCATAAAGTATTTAATTTGATTCTAAGTAATTAGAAACAAAAAGAACATTAATTAAAAGTCCCATTAATTTATAACTTACTATTCACTCTGGCTCTAAATGTTCTTTCTGATTTAACTTTTTTGTCTCATAAAAATATTCTAAAAGAAAGAATAAAAAGAGATGGAGGAAGTATGTTATTGATAATTCTCTTAGATCGACAAATGCGTAGCAAATGTACACATCTATGACATCCTATCCCGAATAATTTTACCAGGATGTTTCAGATGAGTTAGTTGACTCCATTTTTGGGGTGGTTAATCTCTTTTTAGCTGGGAAATGTCCGATGGGTTTGGAAGAGTATGTTGCTAGTGCTCCCCTCACACCTCTTGTCAAGCCCGGTGGTGGTATTCGTCCTATTGCTGTGGGTACTGTTTGGCGACGTCTGGTTTCGAAGGTTAGTGCTGTTATGGTTGGTCCGTCTTTGGAAAGTTATTTTGATGGTCTTCAATTTGGTGTCGGGGTATCTGCGGGTGGTGAGGCAATTCTTCATGTTGTGAACCGGTTGATTGAGGATCGGGGTTCTGATGTGGGTCTTTCAATGTTGTTGGTGGATTTTCAAAATGCCTTCAATTTAGTTGATTGAGCGGCCATGTTACGTGAAGTTCGCCTTCGTTGTTCGGGCATTTCGCGATGGGTTGAATTCTGCTATTCTACTCTAGCCAGATTTTATTATGGGGTCACACGTTATGGTCGTCTCAGGGGGTGCAGCAGGGTGATCCCCTTGGTCCTCTGCTCTTTGCTTTGGGTTTACAACCCCTGGTCTGTAAAATCAGGGACGCTTTTGATGTATGTCTTCAAGCATGATATTTGGATAATGACACTATTATTGGTGACACCTTGGTGGTGGGGAAGGTTTTGCAGTTGATTATGGAGGACGGGCCTTGTCTCGGGTTACATCTTAACGTGGAGAAGACCGAGGTTTTCTGGCCTACAGAGGACCCTCGAAGCAGGCTTGTGGGAGTCTTTTCCCGTGATATTGCTCGCCCTTTGCATGGTGTTAAGTTGATTGGTGCTCCCGCTATTCCAATCCAGTTTTTAGTGGTGAGCTTGTGATGCAAAGGGTGACCAAGATCATTGGGCTTATGGATAAGGTTGCTCAGCTTGGTCATCCTCAGTGTGAGCTATTGTTACTTAGGGCATGTACCGGAGTTTCTAAACTCTACTTTGCTTTGCGTACTTGTCCTCCTGGTATTTTTGAGGCGGCTCAGCGCACTTTCGATGAGGCTCTTCGATCTTCCTTGGAGCGTATTGTTACTGCTTCGGGGCCTGGCTTTGGCGATTGGCAGTGGCGACTTGCCACCTTACCTTTTTCTTTTGGCGGACTTGGTGTTTATTCCGCAAGTGATGTTCGTCATTATGCTTTTCTTGCTTCTCGATTGCAGTCTTTCGGTTTGCAGACAAATCTTCTACGGCATGTTGATATTGTTGGTCCTGGTCGAGCATTTGAGGATGCGTTGAGTCTATTTAGTAGAACGGTGGAGTATGACATTTTGAGTAACCCTAGTGAGGTCGCTGCCCCTAAATCATGAAGAAATTGGCAGATATATATTTCACAAAAGTTACTGCATCTGCAGAATCCACATTTTCTTTATCTTCTCGACATTCGGCGTTGTGGATATCGCAACAGGGAGATCACACCTCAGCTTGGCTTTGTGCGGTCCCCATATCAGGTTTGGGACCGACGATGAATGGTAAGGCTTAACGATGTGTGTTTTGTTACCGGTTGGGGGTTCCTTTGTTCTCCATTACAACGCCATGTTCTACTTGCTCCAGGGTCTTTGTCGGAGACATCTTTGGTGATCATGCAGTGTCATGTGCTGGCATCGTGAGTATTAAACATCAGCATAATGTGGTTCGGGATACCCTTGTTGATGTTTGTTATCGGTCTGAGATCTCGGCGCGGAAAGAGGTCAATATTGGTCTATCTGGAGGGAACGATGAAGATCTCCGACCAGCGGACGTGTTGCTCTACTCTTGGGATCGGGGTTGTGATGTGTGTGTTGACTTGACGTGATCATCTCATTTGACACAATCTGGGTTGTCTGGCTTTTCCCCGGGCCGGGTTGTGACTGATGCGGCTATTCGGAAGCGGGCCAAGTACGAAGCACGTTGCAGGGCCATTGGTTATGGCTTTCTTTTGTTCTCTTTCTATTCTCTAGGGGAGCTGGATAAGGATGTTGTTGCGTTGCTGAAGCGGATTCAGAAGTTTTCTAGGACTCAGGACATTGGGGATCGTGCTGCTGTTCATATTTTCACCATGATAGGCTTTACTATAACCAGAGGAGTGGGGGCCCAGATTGTATCTCGGCTTCCCACTAACTATTTGTAAATTTTTTTGACTTTGTAAGCATTTGATAATATAAAAAAAAATCATAATAAAAAAATCATAATAATAATAATAATAATAATAATAATAATAATAATAATAGTCTTCACGTCATGTTGCCTTAGGGAAATCACAGCAGGGGGATCACTCCTCAGCTTGGTTGCGGGCAGTCCCCATCTCAGGTTTGGGCCAGACTATGAACGGTAAGACTTATCGTTCGGTTCTTTGCTATCGGTTGGGTATTCATTTGTTCTCTGATTCGGCGTCGTGTTCTGCTTGCTCTCGGGTTTTTTATGGGGACATTTATGGGGATCATGCCGTGTCTTGTGCTGGGATCGTGGGTATCAAACATCGGCATAATGTTGTTCGTGATACCCTTTTGGATATTTGCTATCGGTCGGGGATTTCTGCTCGCAAGGAGGTTGATGTTGGGCTGACTAGTGTGGGTGATGGAGCTCTTCGTCCTGCAGATATATTGCTTTATTCATGGGATGGCGGTCTAGATGTGTGTGTTGACTTGACTGGGTCTTCCCCTATGACACAATCTGGGTTGTCAGGCTTCGTTCCGGGTTGGGTTGTGGCGGTTGCAGCGCAACGGAAGCTGGATAAGTATGCGGCACGTTGTAGGGCTTTGGGTTACGGTTTCTTTCCTTTTTCCTTCTCTTCTTTTGGGGAATTAGAGAAAGGGGCAGTTTCTTTGCTGAAGCGGGTCCAAGTGTACTCCAGGGCTCAAGACATTGGGGCACGGGCTGCTGCCCACATTTTCAGCAGGATCGGGTTCGCCATAGCTAGAGGAGTGGGGGCCCAGATTGTATCTCGGCTCCCCTCCAACTTCTTGTAGTTCACTTGATCTTTGTAGCTTGTTAAGCATGTAACGTTTTGGTGTTTTCTTATAATAATAATAATAATAATAATAATAATAATAATGTGAAGGTTTTCTAGGTACTCCGTAGTAGTTGACAAGTGTTTTTCTAGATAGTAAGTGAAAAAGTGACTTAAAAGGTAGTAGTAATTAATAAAAAAATTAATAAAATACAAAAACTTATATATGATGGTATTTGTTTTTTTTTTTTTGGTGTACCACCCGGTTCACCCTTAGGGTTAATCCTGATAGGTTCCAATTCCCTCCCAATTGTTGTTGTGGGGGATCGAACACAGGGTCCTCCCTACCAAGTTCAGCCTCAATCACCACTGAATTGAACCAACAGACAATTGTATAAAACCAACTTTTTACCAAATAATCGTACTTTTAATCAAATACTTATACTTTACCATCATTACTGAGTAATAATACTTTCCAATCAATTGTTATGAGGTTTGTGTTAATATGGTTTTTTTTGTTCATAATAGGTAAGTGATGTCATGTTAATATTAACGGTCTTATTAGTATAAGTATAAGACGATTTTACACAAAACTTATTTTCATTTTCATTTTCATTTTGGCATGTCATTTTATCTTAATCTTGGCTAAAAATATATCAGATCCCAGACAACTTTTGATATTTCCTAAGCAACTTCTACTTTATTTTTACAGGAATATATTGATCATGCCCTTCAACTTTAGACAAAAACACACCGTTTTTTGTGAAGTTTTCACCGAGTTAAGCTAAAGGTTGGGGTCCAACCTTTTGGATTTTTCACCCTTAAGGACCTCAACCTTTTTTTTTCATCTTTTGGGGAATCATATTCATTTTCCGGCCAGTTAACCGTAGTTTAACTTACCGTTAACCATACTATCAATCAAATAATAAATTAAGACAAAGGTTAGGGTCCAACTTTTTAATTTTTTCACCGTTTAGGACCCGAATATTTTTTTTCACCTTTTGGGACCTCATATCCATTTTTTGTATACCAACGTTATTTACTAAAAAAAAAAATCAGAAAATGCCAAAAAAAGAAGAAGAAGTTAGCGCTCAAATTAATAATTATAATAATAGTTATTAATATTTTTATTGTTATTAATTTTTATGCAATACAGTAATTGTTATTAATATATTTAACAATAATAATAATAATAATAATAATAATTCATCTTTCCCAAACCCCATCATACAATTAAAACTACATAGTACTCTTCTCCAAACATCGTAGATAAACTTTACTCATTCATAAGACCTTTAATAGTTGAAACTTAATTTACGTAATCCAATAACAACTTATTTGAATATGTTTATAGAAAATTTGAGGTCGTAAATTTTAATTCGGAGATTGCTAATTAATTTTGATCGAGTTAAGCATGAATCATTTAAGTACCTCATCAAATATGAGCATCAATAAACCAATTGTCTTTACTCTCATAAAACAATCAAGAACTAGTATGATATATTAACTTGTGATCAAAATCAAAATTCGTTTAAAATTAACCTTTTTTTTATTAATTTTACGTTTTTGTGTGGACATTATTAATATTCTTCAAACAAACCACAAACAATTGTGAGGATATACCATCAATGGCAGATCTTCCTAACAACTTGGGTCCCGGGCGGAAAAGTCCGTAGTGTATTTTAAGTTCCACCATCCCCGTAAACCTTTGAGTATAATTGTATTAATATCGTACTCTACTATATAAATTGCTTAATTCTTCTATTGTCATTGGACACCATAACCGAATATATAAAATATGATTAGCTTGTAAATAATTATTTGCTTCTTTATTCATTACTTGATATGGGCTCAGTTTATGAATTACGTTACATATTATTTTAATTTGAGCTTATTATATGTTAATGGTTAGAAACTTTAATAATTGAATTGGAATTACATGAAAACTTGAATGAGGTCTCAAATGGTGAAAAAAGAAAGTTCAGGTCCTGAAAGGTGAAAAAACGAAAAGGTTAGTCCTCAAACTTTTGATTTACTTTAACCTTTTAACCCAAGGACCTAACCTTTTAATGTACTCTAGTTAAATTTGGCCGGAAAAGGAGAATGAGGTCTCAAACGGTGAAAAAAAAAATATAGGTCCTAAACGATGAAAAGTTCAAAAGATTAGACCCCATTTATTAGCTTAACTCAGTTTTCACCTAATTACTTATTCTTCATCATCATTTAGAATAAGACTATAAAGTGGAACTAGATTTAATAAATTTTCAAATTAGCTAAATTATTTCCGTTGAGAAACGTTTAGCACAGCATAATTAGTTCTTTCAAAGTAGTGAAGTACCAATACCGCGATACGGAGTATAATCATTTGACTTAATTACCTCTATATATGTCATCAACTTAGATGTCATATACGGAGTAACTTATTATTATACAAAGGGGCTTACTATTTACCGCCCCACATTACTCAAAATCGCCCTAATATTTTACTTGTATAACCCTCTTTATTTACCCCTTTATTTTTAACATTTACCATTACCATTTCTTTTTTTACCGTTTCCCCCACCGTCGGAACATCACTGTCGGAGCACCACCGCCGCCGTCGGAGCACCGCCGCCGGAGCACCGCCGCCGGAACCCACTTCCAACACCACGCCGACCACCACAATGCGAAACAACTTTTACATGGCCGAGACTACCGGAGGAACTTCAAATTCACAAGAGGTATTTTTTTTTTTCCGGAAAAAAAATTTAATGGACTTATGCAATTCTAGCTCCGACCATGGTACAGACTTATGCAATTCCAGCTTCAACTATGGTACAGACTTATGCAATTCTAGCTCCAACCATGGACGGAGCTAAAACTTCATAAGTCTATACCATGGTTGGAACTAGAAATTCATAAGTCCGTTAAATTTTAAGTTTTTTATTTGTTGTTTAATTTGGTTAAATTTTTCCGAAAAAAACATTACTGACTTATGCATTTTAAGTTTGTACCATGGTACAGACTTATGAATTTTAAGCTCGTACCATGGCAGGGGCTTACAATGCATAAGTCTACACCATGGTGTGGGCTTACGATACACAAGTCTGTTAATTCACAAGATTTTTTTAAAAAAAATTTGTGTACTTAAAACAATTCATAAACTTATGCAATTCTAGCTCCAACCATGGTACAGACTTATGCATTTTAAGTTTGTACCATGGGACAGACTTATGTGTTTTAAGCTCATACCATGGCAGGAGCTTAAACTGCATAAGTCTACACCATGGTGTGAGCTTAAAATGCATAAGTCCTTACCATGGTATGAGCTTAAACTGCATAAGTTTGTGTCATAAAAATAAAATTAGTATTTTTCTTATATATTGAATATAAAAATTACTTTGTTTAAAGAATTTATTTTTTTAAATGGGCAGGTTCCGTTGCTAGATTTTGGAAGCGAGCTGGTGATGGAACGAAGAGGGGTGGGGGAACGAAGTGGGTGCCGGTGAAAGGGGGACAACGCCGACGAGGGGAACGAAGTGGGTGCCGGTGAAAGCGCCGGTGAAAGGGGTGCCGGTGAAAGGGGACGGTGAAGGGTGTGGTGGTGGTCCGTTTTTTACACTGCCGGTGAAGGGAGTTTCTCTCTCCTAAGAGAGAGGGAGGGTTGAAAAATGAAAAGTTACTTTAAATTAAATAAGGGTATTGATGTAAAAGAATAGGGCGGTTTTGAGTATATTGGGGCGGCTTTTAGCGCTCCACTATACAAATGTGCATGTATGTCATGAACTTTATGAAAACGCTTTAGTATATAGATTATTCTTGTGTGGATCTGAATTCCATAATATGGAGTAATATTAGTGTAAATTCAAAACAACGATTTTTTAGTAACCTCGTTTCTTACATAGTAGGAGTATCATTTATTGTTCACATAGTGATTAAATTATTAATCACCAATTTTCATAGATATACTCCATAGTAATCATTGTTTGAATCAAAGCAACCTTATGTTTTAAAGTTGAACCTTGATTTAAAATCACATTATTCAAGCATCAAGCACAATTTATACTGACTACACCAATTTGACACCCGTGTTTTTTCATATCATAACCCTAATAAATATGACAAAATAAATTATAAGCAAGTTGTTGATGATTTTTTTTTTTAGATATGGTTCACAATAATTTAGTGTGAACTAGGTCTATTAATTTAAGAATTTGTGTTAATACACATATTCCATGCACTTAGGGTGTGTAATTTCTCATTTCTGATAAAGTGCATGCCTAAATTTAGGATAATATTTGTTCATCTTATTTCAACTTATATATTGAATGAAATCATTTTATTCAATTTCAAAAAAATATATATATGAATTCAAAGAAAAACGAGCTATTCAAATTTAATTTACAAATATAAATTATAACAAGTTCAATTAATTTAAATTAAGTGGGTACAAATATTTGTATCTTTAACGACAACCTAATTACGACGGGTCAAAAATCCCGTCGCAAAAGACTTTTGCGACGGGGCTAACAACCAAACAAAGGCTGGAACAACCGTCGCAAATGTCTTTTACGACGGATTAAAGACGGGATTTTCTATTAACGACAGCCCTTTTTTATGACGGGTTCGCGACAGGAAACCCCGTCGTTAATTAATCAACGATTATTGGCCTTTCGCGATGGAATTTCCCGTCATTATAGTGATACCTCAAGTGAAATTCACTTTTAAATCTTGCATCAAGAACTTTTTACCTCAACTATTTACCCAAAAAAAGAAGACTTTATAAACATATTGAACCCTTTTTCTCTGCAACTGCTTTTCAAATTCCCACGGTTCAATTTGAAGGAAAATAAAGCTGGAAAAAAGGGGAATATATTGGACTGCTACCATCTTTTTTACTACAATTAGAAAATAGGTAAAAATGTGTTAGGGGAACTTTTGGGAAAAGGAAACTAAATTTATAGGGAAGAACATGCCAGTCAACTTGGCCTTGAAATTTTCAGTACATTTTACTTACTAATTTTAGGTTATGGTTTGAAATTTGAGGTTTTTAGTGGCAGAGAATCAAATACTTTGGTGTGTCAACGCATATACTCCAAAAATATGTATACTTCTAATTGTTATCAATTTGTTATATTAACTTGTACTCGTAATAGTATCAATAAGATTCAATCTTACATCTTCATTAAATCAACACCATCTATAACTGTAAGGATTACGATTTTTAGAGAACTCTTCTCCTGCCGACGCACTGTTCTCTTCAATAGTTCACGAGAAGAAAGAAAACCATTAAAGTCTTGGATCTCTGGATGAGGCGGAGATGGAGTTCACCAGTTAATCTACTCCCTGTGTTCTATAACGTTTTTCACATTTTCACTATGCGCGATCTCTGATGCATTACTTTGACCATTAATGTTTTATTGTTCGTATTAGTAAAAATTATAATAATTTGATATTTAGAAAATTTACATAGCAAGAAATCCAATAAAATCTCACGAGTTAATATTTTTCTATTTTTACTACTAATTACAATAAACATGAGGTATATTATGAAATGGAGTAAGTATTTGATATTAGTCTTATGTACGTGTACGGGCATACATTATCTTATGAATCTTAATTTTCTTCCTAATTAAATTTTGTTATTGAATATATTTTTTTAGAGTTATTCATTATTTGGATGTTATCAATTGACTTGCTGCTAATTAAATTGCATGCATATTAAATATAGGAAAAAAAATTAATCAATTAATCTTGTATCATTATTTAAATAATTTAAAAACTTAAAAATAAGGGAAATTTTGGACATCTTACGTGCACATCAAGCTCCTCAACAACTGGTGATTTTTTATTTATTTTTTATTTTTGACATAGGCTTAATTTACATTAATAAAATCAAAGTTTACAACTATAACAACCTAAACTAATAGAATCATTAAGACTCCTTACAAACCGTACACAACACAGTAAAAACAGTGACTAGAAACCACAAGAGTAGCTCGTTTAATTTACCCCCGTCATAGAGCAATTATATTACAAGATAATTATTGTGTTAGTTGGGGATTTTTTTATAAATTAAACTCTAGCTGATTTCCTTCACAAATTAGATGATACACCCGGTTGTATTAAGAGTAATATGCAGCCGGTTTTTTTTTAAAAAATAACCTCTAGAAAGCAAAATTTTATTGTTTAGAATCTCATTTTACAATTGAAAAACACAATTTTTAAATTTAAAAGCACATTTTTTGACAATTCTATCTTATCTATAATAATTAATTATTCGGTATAAGTTCATTTAATCATTGTTTTTATAGTTTGATTTCTAACACAGATCTCCAACATTAAAATACTTGTACTATTTCATCATAATAATAAACCTAACTCGTATTTTGTTCGGCGTGTATTACATCGAATGTGCTTTTATATTATTTTCAATTTTTGTAACAATCGCTACAAAAAATTGTACCATTAATGACGGAAAATTCAGTCATCAAAGGCCAATAATCGTTAATTAATGACGGGATTTCATGTCGCAAACCCGTCATAAACAGGGGCCGTCGTAAATGGAAAAACCTGTCGTAAAAGACATTTGCGACAGTTGTTCCCGTCTTTGTTTGGTTGTTAGCCCCGTCGCAAAAGGTATTTGCGACGGAATTTTTGACCCGTCTCAATTAAGTTGTCGTTAAAGATACAAATTCTTGTAGTGAATGTCTACGAATTCAATCTATTTGGTTATCACCAGATTAAAATTATTTTTAATTTTAAAAATGTTCTTTTTATTTTTATGATTATGTGCTACTCCCTCCATTCCTTTTTGTTGTTCCCATTTCCTTTTTTGGCGTTTCTTTTTGTTGTTCCCCTACTGAATCTTTACTATTTTTGGCCATAGTTTTTTTACCAATTTACCCTAAGATTCCCCAATATTTACAAAAAATACCCTAAGATTCTACCCTTTCCCACCCACTTTTACCCCACCCACCTTATTTAATTATTTAACCTAACCCTACCCCCCCTCCCTTTATTACCCATCCCTTTCATCCCTCTGATTTCACTCTCTCATTCTGATCTCTCTCTCTCATTCTGATTTCTCTCTCTCACCTCTTCGGATCTCTCTCTCTCTCTTATTTCACTCTCTCTCTCTCTTAAAATCCCTCCCCTGTTCTTGAGAAAACCCTAGGTTTTCCGCCTCTGATCTGGGTTTTCCTCTCCAAATCTCACAAATCTGAAACGTTTTTGCCGAAAAACTTTCATACAAATTACTCGGATTGATTTTCCGATCAGATCCCCTCTATATTTGTCCCCTTTTTGGTCCCTAATCGTCGCTGAACTTTGTTTTTCTGGTACGTTATGGGTTCTTCTTTTTCTAGAACTCGAGGTGATTCTGGGGTGGGAACTACTGGTCAAAGAATCCCCGATTCCAACTGTGATTGGGGATCCAAGTGCAACTGTCCCAATAACGAGCATTCCTACTCCGCCGAATATAAAAACAATCTGTATTTGGCCCAAAAAGAAAATACGAGTACTCGAAACTATTTGGAAGAATGGTTTCGGAAGAGGGAAGTGGAGCCAGGAGAGGAGGTTGAGTCAAAATATGACGATCGGAAACCCACTCCCTCAGATCTGCGTTTTTTCGGTGAAGGAGATTCCGATGAGGTATTACTTTTGATTTTTTGCGATTTTTTAAGGGTTATTGATGTCGGTTTTAAAAAAATGGTTTGATAATTGTTTGCATGTGTAAAAAAGTGGGATTTGATAAATGTTGGATTTATTTGGAGTATTGTTCATTAAACTCGGATTATTTTTTGGATAAGTTGGTCTGATTTCCCATTGCATGTGTTAAAAATGCAGATCTGGTATTATTTCGAAATTTAAAAGAATTTTTTGGAGATCTGTTGGATTCATTCGGGCTTTTTATGTTATTCTTTGCTCTGTTTTCTCATTGCATGTTGTTAAAATTGAGTTCTATGGGAATTTTGTGCTCTGTTTTTTCATTGCATGTTGTTAAAATTGAGTTCTGATTTTATTTGGAGGTATTTGGAAATTATTTGAAGAAAATCGGAATATTCCTGTGTTTTGTTGATCTGATTTCCCATTGCATGTGGTTAAAAATGGGATCTGGATGTATTTGCTCTCATTTATCTCATTGCATGTGGTAACCATGGTGATCTGAAATTATTTGGAACTTTATTTTGAGTTGTTTGATTAAATCTGATTTTAATTCATGGTCCCCTGTTATTTTATGAGGGCACTAATCATGTTGTTTGTCCCCTGTTGATTGCAAGGAACCAAGTGGGTCTGATTCATTTGATCTGGTGTATGTTGGAGAGTGTGAAAATGAGAATGGTGATGCTGTTGGGTCTCCAGGACAACTTTCATCTGGTTATCCCTCCTCAAAGAAAGGAGGGAAGGGAAAAAAATCGGCTTCAGCGTCTGATGATGCTTAGATAAGTCTGTCTCCTTTCTCCCTTTTTTCATTTTATTGAATGCTGGCTAGCTGTGGAGTCATAAGGTGGATGCCAACAACTGTGATCTGTTGTTGGCCAGGGGTGTTGTTGTTTGGATGATGATGTTGTGATTAGTTGTATGGATGTTGATGTTAGATAATGATGTTATGAAATTGATATTGATAATGATGATTGGATGATGGTGTTTCCATATGGTTATGAAATTTTGTGGAATGTTGTCTGTGTGATGAACATGATTTGATGGCTTAATGTCCCCTGTTTTATGGTATGTTTTGTGTATGATAAATATGATGCTTTGGTGAGTATGAGATTTGATCAGTATAACTATGTTTTGGATTAGTAAGGGCATGAAATGATCATAATTTGGGGATAGGGTTTGGGTTATTTCAGTCCTCTCAGTGTGGCCTGGTGTTGAATGCTTAATGTCCAAGCATGTCCCTTTAGGATACAATAATGTCCCTTTATTTGTTGTGATCGATGATGAGTCTTTTTTTTGCTGAGGAACAAGTCCAACTAACCACAAATGCTCGTGCTGCCATTAGTATCAGTAATGATATTTCTCGGGCGCTAAGTGTTTGTGGTTTGGAGTTGTTTTAATGATGCTTGGGGACATTCTGAGATCAATATTAGGAGGTTTGTGATCTTCAATGATGTGATTGTTGATATTCTGAGATCTTTGTTTTGATAATTGTCCTTTAACTTCTTTTGTCGAACGGAGTGAATGTCATTTCACACAATGGAATGTGAATATCAATCATTCCGTTCGGCAGAAGAATGTTAAAGATATGATAGTATTGAAACTACTTGATCAATGATGTGTGTCAATATGTATGAGAAATGAAACCCTACATGTTAATGATCTGTTTAATGCTTCATGTCCCATGAATCAGTGGAGGTCTGTGATGAGTCTTTCATTTGATGAGGTTCAAACCCTATGTTTTGATCAGTTCATGGTGATCTGATGCATTGTTGATTGTTATTGTTATGCTTGATCTGTGATGAGTCTTTCATTTGCTGAGACTCAAACCCAATGTTCCAATAACACTTGTGCACCATTAGCATCATTGATGCTCTTCCGGAGCTAAGTGTTAGGGGATAGGGTTTGTGTCAATGATGCTTGGGGACATTCTGAGATCTTATGTCAGGTTAGACAGGAGAGGCAATTCATGTATTGCAAAACATGTATAATGTGTTTCTGATATTCAATGATGTTAGTGTTGATATTCTGTGATGTATGTGTTGATAACCTGAGATATTTGATTCTAAACATGTCCCTCACCACCAATCACCAAAGGGAATACAGATCATGTCACATCATTGATTGATCTAGTATCCCCTTTGGTGAATTGGTGGTGAGGTTGTAAATCATTTAGAAACAAATCTGTCAATGATGTAAAACAACTTAACTGAGAGTCAATGATGTTGCCTTGTTCATTGCTTCCTTGTTTTTGCTGCTTTGTTCTTGTTTCCTTGTCCATTACATCTTTTGGCACATCGGCATCCAATTGGGAAGAATTTCCATCTGAAAATGATGTGATATGCATTCTTTCCATTTGGATGCCGATGTGTTTAGAGATGTGATGTGATAAAGTTTTTGTACTTATGCCTTGTGATCTGTGATGAGTCTTCATTTTATGAGTGTCAAACCCTTTGTTTTTCAATCAAACTCATGCACCATTAGCATCCATGATGTTTTTCAGGAGCTAAGTTTAATTGGAAAGGGTTTGATTCAATGATTTTTGGGGACATTCTGAGATATTTATGATTCTTTGTTTATGTGAGGCATATTCCATGTGTTATCAATGATGAATTGATTGTTTTTGTCAAAATTACATCTTTTGACGCATCGGTTTCAGAATGGGAATAATTTCCATCTGAAAATGATGTGATATTATTATTTATTTCCATTTTGAAGCCGATGTGTTTAGAGTTGTGATATTGCAAATGCTGCCTTGTTCTTAAGAACCCAATGCTGCCTTGTTTATAGTGTTGCCAATGCTGCCTTACCTCTTGTGCCTTGTACTTTTTCTGCCAATGCTGCCTTGTTTATTGCCTTGCCTTGATTACTCTATATTGATGTGAATAAGAATGAAGAAAAAAAACTTTACTAAACTTAAACATGAGATTCATTCATTGATGCTTCCAAAAGATATGCTTACAAAATGTTTTGCCTACATGTTATGCTTGCATTTAAGCTTACAAAAGTGACACATTGGTTTTACTTGTCAATTTAAAAACATGTCCCCAAAACACAAAAAGTTATCTAATTGTTTTCACTTTGCTTCACTGGTTTGCTTTCCATTCATCATAGAGTTGCATGCATTCATTAACTGCCCATATAGGTGCTTTGACTTGCTCTGGCAGTCTGCCTTCATCTTCTAAAATCTTATTCTTGTTGTGTGGAAGTTGGTAATCATTGTTGCCTTTGTGTTTTAGAATCTCATTAGAAACAAACTGTAATGTCATCCACACATTAGACAATGTCTTAGGATGCAACTCATTAAAAGAATCATACACTGCTCCACTTAAGTCCTCCACAGTTTTAGGCATTTTCTTGTGCATAAGTGATTGTATTGACCTGAAAAATCCCAAGTCCAAGATGTTGCAATCTGGACTGTTTGCTGGCTGTTGAGTCAACACAAAAGTGAACCCATCTTGTTTGTAGTGTAGTTGCCATTCAGGATCACTTTGCAATATATGTGCCTTTGCATTATCTTGAATGATATAGATGACCTTTTCCCCTTCATGTGGTGGCCACTTGGCCTTGATTGCTGGAAGTAGGTTGTTGATCATCATTGCCCTTGTCTCTATTTGATTTACAGACTTCACTGGCTTTGTTTCAATGGTCCCCTTGAGTCTGTTTTTTGATGTCCTCTTGGCTGAAATTGCATTTGTGAATGGAAATATGCCTATTTTACCATCAAATTCACATTCCCCATTTTCACCCCACCTTGGTCTGGCTACTGCTGCCATGAACATGAATTTTGGTATCTTGGTTCTTGAACTTGCACTTCTGTGTGGATAGGGTTCATTGTTTGCAAGATAAACTCTCTGGTTTTTTTGAGTCAAATAAAACCACTTCTCATCAATATGAATGAAGTCATACATGCTGTAATATGTTGGTTCTTGTGGTATAGTGTAGTCCATTATCAGTCTGATTGCCCACCTTATCCTTGCCATTTTGCATGCTTCTGAAATGCCTGGATGCAAGGGACTTGAGTGTGGCTTTATAATTTTCCTCTTGATGAGCCTCCATACTGTTGTTGGTCCCAAATTCAGCATTCTTGCAAGATCTACGATGCATGTTCTGTCCCCCATGCCTATTTTTGCAATTGAGTCATAGGAGACTTGAACCTTTTTCCTTCCACATCTGTGATATTGGCTTTGCACAATATATGAATTCATTGCTGCCTTCTGTTTCTTTGCTTTGTCCCATATTTTGCCTATGGTTTTTCTGGTGTAATCATATTCTATGACTGCATCCCTTATTGCCCCATACAACAAAGTTTCTGAATCTGGAATCTTTCTATTGAGCAGGAACACCAATATTTCTAGCCTCAATTCATTATTTATTCTTGGAGTCCTTGGCTTGTGATGATCTGTTGTGTGTGTTGCTGTTTGATGATGATGAGGTGATGCATTTTCTGATGGTGGTGGAAAGTTCAAATCAAAAAGAAAGGGTACCTCTTGAAAGTTGGTAGTTTGCTGCTGCCCTTCCCCTTCTACTTCTGGTACTTGCTGTACATATTCAGTGCTGTTTGGTACATCTTCATTAAACCCAATGTCCCCAAATTCAGCAGCAGTATTTTGAGAAGCTTGTACCAAATCAGCAGCATCATCACCTTCCTCCGAGTCAGAATCGGAGTTAATGCCGTCGCCTTCATCATCAGAAAAACCGAGGAAATCGTCATCCTCTTGATCTGAAGCCATTAAGTCCCCTGTTTTTTAGCTATTTAATGCTGAGTTGAGGAATAAATTTTGGTGTGTGTTTGTATTTATTGAACTTGAGTTGGATCAGAATTTTGGTGTTTTGTGGGGAAAGTCAGCCTATTTATAAAGGCATATCACTTTTTCTACCCCTCAAAATTTTGGAGGGAAAAACAAAGTCAATATGTTATTGTTTCTGAAAATTTGGTGGGATTTTTGGAGGGAAAAATGGGAGTCAGAATTTTGGGCAAAATTCCCACCCAAAAATACGTGACTCATTGTAATGTGATTGGTCCAAAAATTTTCATTTGGGTCCCCCAGCCCATGTGACAGAAATTGTAACTCCTTTTATTGTTTACTTTAATAAATATCTACTTTTTCCCCAATTAATTTAATACTTTCTCTCTCTTTACTTTATTCTTTTTCTTACACACAATCATTATTCTTACACCCAATCATTACCCATATCCCAATAACAACCCAAGATTCAGTTTTCTTAAAATACCCCCAACATTCCTTATGGGTACAACAAAAAGGAATGGAGGGAGTACTTAATTTTATGTTCTTTTAAAAAGTATTACCACTACAAAAAATTGTACTATTAACGACGGAAAATCCCGTTGCGAAAGGCCAATGATCGTTGATTAACGACGGGATTTCCTGTTGCAAACCCGTCATAAAAGGGGACAGTTATTAATAGAAAATTCCGTCGTTAACCCGTCGTAAAAGACATTTGCTACAGTTATTCCCGTCTTTGTTTGGTTGTTAGCCCCGTCGCAAAAAGCTTTTACGACAGACATTTTGACCCGTCGTAATTAGGTTGTCGTTAAAGATACAAATTCTTATAATGTATTGATCTATACAAATCTGTAAAAATGTGTTAACTTGTAAATATGTGTTTTTAAATATAAAAATGTAAGTACTTTTTAAAGGTTTAAAAATATAAAATGGCCCACCTACGTATAGTTCTACGTGTCCCAACCGAGTGTACGTTCTACTTATCCTATTGATTCAAATCTTAACATCAAAATGTTGATTATGTAAAGTACATGTAATACAGAGAGAAATTTGATATGAGGAAATTTCGGTCTCTACGAATATCCAAATAACTCAATAATGAGTGGTAAACAAGGGTCATTCTTCCGGCAAAGAGCAAGATTAGCACTAGTATGAGCAATAGTCTAAGCAATAGTCTAAGCAATAGTCGTATTGAGTATTAACCTAAGACCTAGCTTCCATTTAAGTGGGAGAGTATGATAAAAGTCTGAGCAAGAGTCTTAGAATATCAAGACTCTACTTAAGACGTTTAAACAGTAAATTATTTGTTAATTATTATTTTTATTTTATTATTTTCACAAGTTTGAGAAATCTTGAATGAGTATGAGGGGTGAAATGAAAAAATTAAGTAAGTATGAAAGGGTCTCGACAAGAATCCGAGAAATTGAAAATAAAAAAGAGCTGATGGGGAAGTCTTAGCTCAGACTAGCGCTAATCTTGCTCTAAGGAAGCACTAATTAGAGCCAATCAAACGATATGGTAGTTTGGACAGAAGTCAAAAACTATGTTGTTTGGTTCAATCTCCTTATCTAGAATATTTACTAGTTTATATATATGGAGTGGGGCGAATCCATGAATTTATATATAGGGGTCCAAAAAAATTATGATTTTCTTTCTTTAAATGGGTTAAAGTTGAAAGGTAAATAGTCGAAATATTTATAAAAGCCGTAATAAAATATGCGGAGAATTTAAGAACTTCAATTTTAGGTTTTCATCACAATAAAACTCAATACCTAGTCCAAATTACAGCAAAAACTTGGTTCGGTTTCAATTTATAATGAAAAAATAAGTTTTTCAACTTTGAAGGAGATTTACTTTATTACAATAATTGTCACTGAACAAATAGCACACAAAGACACTTGTGGGGCATTATAAATCTACATACGAATTAATTCATTAGACCTCTAAAAAGTTCAAAGTAACATGCAACTATAAGTCTATAAAAATGAAGTATTACATATGGAGTACATTATTAGAAGTATATCTTATGGAAAATCAAAAAACTTTTTAAGAAAAAATAACACTACTATTATTTTTTGTGTTATAAAAAAAAATCATGAATCATTATAGAAACGAAAACAATAAAAAGTGATGAAGAAAAAACGACTAACAAAGGAAAAACCAAAAAAATGAAGAATTAAAAGGATCAACGAATGACAAATAAAAGATAAAAAAAAATATCATTATAAATGTCCTCTTATGAGGATTTGAACCCAACCTTTTTTTTTTTGCTAAGCAAGTGAGAGATAATATTAATGATCAAATAAGATTACAACTTAAGCTAACTCCAAGCAATAAAAACCAACTAGGTTGGACCCTATCAACAAGAAGCAGCCGAAAACCAGCTATACAAAACTGCCCCAACTACAGCTATACTCACAAAACATAAACCAAATACTATCTTTTCTACTGATACTCTTAGGCAAAACAGTTTGAATTCTCCCTCTCACCACTTGCTTCAACTTAGACACTGTGTGATTCACAGTAGGAACACAATTCTCCCAAAAGCTATTATTCCTACATTGCCAAATCAGATACACTGCTGCTACTATGGCTGCATAACATACCTGTTTTCTGAACTTGGACATTCTGCTATGCCCAACTTGTCTAACCAGCTGAGTCAAGGTGCTACTAACAAAAGAAACACCTAGCCAATCTTTAACTTCTCTGAGGCATTATGCACTGTAAATGCACTGAAAAAACAAATGCTGGTGGGTTTCATCACCCTGATCACAAATCAAACAATTAGCAGATTGACTAACTCCAATCCTGGCCAACTTTGAAGTGGTCTGCAGTCTTGATTGTATGGCTAACCAGCCAATGAATCTGTGCTTGGGGATATTCAATCTGTTCCACACCATCTTGTCCCAGTGCACTCTAGGTTTAGTCCCAACTAATTTCTCATAAACCTGTTTCACAGAGTAAACAGACATCCTCAAAATCTGGTTGAGTGTAAAACTGTTTCAGCTGTTCTTTTGTCTTGCAAATTTGCTTCCAATACCAACTTGCAGAAACAGGAGCTTGATACTCCCACCAATCCCCATCTTTGAGATACACAGAAGTGATCCACTTGATCCACACATTATCTTGTTTGGTAACTAATGCCCAAACATATTTACCCATTGCTGCAATGTTCCATAAAAGGATATCTCTAAACCCCAAACCACCAGCTTGCTTCCCACAACAAGTGTTCTCCCAGGCAATATTACTAGGTTTCTGACTATAAGCTTGGCCACTCCACAGGATGCCCTACAAATCTTAACAATTTCCTGCAACACACTCTTTGGCAACACATAAATCTGAGCCCAGTAGATGTGCAAACTCAGCAGTACAGAATTGATCAATTGCATTCTTGCCGAATAAGAGAGATTTTTGGAACTCCATGTCTTGATTCTAGCTATGATTTTATCCACTAAATGGCTACACTGTGCAACTGAAATCTTTTTAGAACATATTGGAACACCCAGATACTTAAAGGGAAGCATACTTCTGGTAAAACCAGAAACATCTACTACTCTCTGAACATCTCTTTCTGGCATACCATGACAGTAAATAGAAGACTTCCTTTGGTTAGCTTTAAGACCAGAAGAATTGGAGAACAGCTTAAAGGCTTGTAAAAGTAACAAGATAGATGGATAATCACCCTTACAACAGAGAATCTGATCATCAGCAAAGCACAAGTGAGTGAGTTTAATCTCCTTACACCTTGGATGGAAGCTGAAAGAAGGCAAAGCACACATTCTATGCAAGATTCTGGACAGATACTCCATACAAATGACAAATAAGAGGGGGGAGATAGGATCACCTTGCCTCAAACCTCTCTTGGACTTAAAAAAGCCATGCATAGAGCCATTAAACATCAGAGAAAACATTGGGGTAGAAACACATTGCATAACAAGATCCACAAACTTTTGAGGGAACTCCAAATATTCTAACATTTCCTGGAGAAACTGCCAGTCTACAGTATCATATGCTTTTTGCAAATCAATTTTCATGAGACAGCTAGGCTTCACACCCTTCCTTCCATACTGCCTCACCAAGTCTTGAACCACCATGATGTTGTGCACAATGAATCTACCATGAACAAATCCACCTTGGTTTTCAAGAATAAGATCAGGCAGCACCTGTCTAATCCTCCCACACAAAACCTTTGTGATACATTTATACAAAGTATTACAGCAAGAAATAGGCCTAAATTCACTCACATCTTTAGGACAAACCCAACTTGAAAGGGTAAAATAAGGATTAAGCAACCATTAAACCAAAGGTATTTAGTTATCATTGTTATAGGTTAATTACATATATGTTAACTATTTTAAGTGCTATTAATTACCTCAATATCAGTTTAACAATTTTTTGAAAAATAATGCGGGTCCCTTTAAACCCCTCCATGGTCAAGTAGGTCTGCCATTTATGGAGTTGATAAATCATAGTTAGTTAGTCAGTTGTGTTTGTTGGAAGATACGAAGTGTTTTTTTTTTTTTGAAGTAATTGAGTTAGGACTTAGGATGGATATCTGTTTTCTGTTGCTCAAACTCACACATTTATTTAACATTTTTTTTCTTCCTCGGGGTTTTCTTAATTTTAACGTTTTAGTGTTTCTTAATGTATTGTGGGTTTTATTATTTTGGAGAGGATTAAGAAGTTTATTTTAATTTGAAATGTCTATTATATTGGCTCTGAATGTATATTATGTTTTTTCTCACAGAAATTTAAAGACTAGGAGAATATTTGATGAATTAATGTCAAATTGAAGCCACCGATCTCGCCACTTCTGATGATATTATCGACTTTCGACAACGATTTTGGCACTGTTCAGACAGTTTTGGGTGTGGGATTGTGTGATGTTGTAATTGTGCGTGAGGGTTTGTTATGTGATAATGGTTGTTGCTCTAATGTACGAAGTATGAGATAATATTTTATTTTACTCTTGAAACATTTTCTTATGCTTTGATAGATTGTTTAATTGATGTAATTCAGTGCATGAATATATGTAATTTAGGATTTGAGATTTTTCACTAATGTAAGACTAAATTGAATTCCAAATTAGAAAATAAAATGAATAATAGTGTTAATATTTTGATATAGGCGTGTGGTTGCAACTCTTTTAGGAAAAAATATAAGCAAAGAGACCACATTTCTGACATAAGAGGTTCCAAAAATCTCTATTGTATAAGAGACCTACTTTCTCACTCAAACCGTTCCTTTTCGTTCTATTTAAATTAAAATAAACCATGACAAAGAGATATATTTCCTTAGAAAAGTGGTTTCTTACTTTAAATTAAGAAACCTCCTCGAAAAAGAGGTCTCTTTACCTAAGAGACATGTGACCTTAAGACTGCCTCGATATCTTGAGGTCTTTTAAGGAGATTTTAGGTGGTCGCTTTTGGCTTTTTTGAGGTATTTCTTTTTTCGTGGGTGCTACCTCCACCAATTAGAGATTTCAATCCATAACATTCTTATAATGTTAGTTATGCGTTACAAATCGATTGGGTGGAGGAGTGCATGTGGTTAAGCAAGTACATTGCGAGTAAGAGAAAAAAATGAAACACACACTATCTTATATGTTTATAATTACTTTAATTTGGTACTAAAATTTAGATTTTTCTTCATGTAAGGGCATGAGTATTAGACTGTTTCACCATTTAGATTGTAAGATTGATGTATTGTATGACCTCATTGTTTTTAAATACGAAATTTGCGAATGATTTTTTAGTGCTTAATATTTGTTGTGATTAGTTGTAACAACACTGCGATTTTTTTTAATAATTCCGCACGCATCGCATGCATATAAGACTAATTACATATATGTTAACTATTTTAAGTACAATTAATTACCTCAATATCAATTTAACAATTTTTTTGAAAAATAATGAGGATCCCTTTAAACCCCTCTAGGGTCAAGTAGGTCCGCCATTTATGGAGTACAAAAACTGCTTCCTCCCTTTCCTGAGTTCTATTCGTTTACTCCGTACTATTTAAGTGATCGATCAAAGTTCAAAAACTTTGAGCATTTATCTTGATATGAGTATAGTATAAAATATTATCGCATAGGTTCTTGCTAGACATGTTTAGTTATGGGGGTGTTTGGTTAGTAGAGGTTGAGAGAATAAGAGTTTTTTGGAGTGAATAAGAGGTTTGAACTTTAGAAAAAGCTAATTAAAAGTGTTTGTTTAGGAGATGTTTGAAAGAAAGTTTTAGGGTGAAAAGACTAATTTTGAAAATGCTCAATATTGGAGCCTTTTGCAATTAGAGGTTTGAGAAAGTGAATGAAAATGACTATTTTGTCATAGTGTTGTCTATAATTACAACAACTACCAATTTGGTCGCACCCTACATTATTTTTCTCCTAAAAATATTTTTCACACTTTCGTTTTCATTTCACCCTGTTTATGAGACTAGTTTTTTGTTGTAATGAATTTTAATTAGTACTTTGAAACAACTGAAAGCTATTGCGCGCAATCATGCTTGTGAGTATTTTTCTATTTGAAAATAATATATTATTAAAAAATTAAACTATTTTTTTTTAAAAATAAATTATAGTTATTTTATTTATTCAATTTTTATTCAAAAATAAAGAGAAAATAATTAACACAATAAACTATTTAATTATAATATTCATAAGAAACAAAATACGTCAATGTAACAATTAATAAATATCCGCTAATTAACTTTTACACAAGCAACTAATTCAACCAACTAATACAAACAGCTAACATCTAGTCAAAACAGCTAACAAATAACAACTCCTAAGTTTTATAATTTTTACTACTCCCTCCGTCCCGAAATACTTGAAACGCTTTCTTTATAAGACCGTCCCGGATTACTTGCGCGCAACGTTTCTAAAAATGGAAACTATTATTAATGTTATATCAATTTCTCACTTACCTAAGAATCCACCAACATCTCTACTCCCTAAAAAAACATTAAAAAAATCCACTATCCCCACCGGCCCCTGGCCAGTGCCAACCCCTACCCCTTTAAAAGTTTGACACACATCCCACGTACTACCTATGTTAAAAAAATACTCAACTACCAACTACCAACTAGTTAAGTAATAAGTCAATTACAATGCATTGAACTTTGTGCCGGTCAAATCGTTTCGAGTATTCTGGAACGAAAAGAGTAATACACAATTAAAATTGTTAATTATCAAAGTAATGTATTACGGAGTAGAAAAATACAAGTGAGTCTTGCCAAAAAAAAATAAAAAAAATACAAGTGAGTGAAACTCGGTAAAAGAGGAGCATATAAATTTGCATTTAAGATTATCACTACCCTACAAAAATTGAACAAGACAGAAAGATAGAAAGCTAAAAGAAGGGACCAAATAAATGGTAAAACAAGTGCAGTCGTATCTAACATCCAAATCTTTAAATTGGGTTTACGAACATGACAATATAGGTGACTCCATTAATCTCTATCACCAATTCACCACCTTTCATTTCTTTTTCTTATGTTTTGCTTTTTTCGGTGTGAACTTGCAACACATATTTACATGCACGACTGTACGAGTACATTAACAAATGGGGTGAATAACAATATCATCATTATATGGTGAATTGATTTTGAAAATGGAAGATGAATTGGGGTGTTAAAGTTGTAAAATAATTTGTGAAACAAACAACAAAAGGAAAAATTGACAAAAAAAACAAATTATTGGAGGAAAGATGGAATGACACATGTCATCTAATAATCCATAGTTTTCCTTTTTAAACACTAGGTATTGATTTGTGATACAACCATACATTAAAGATATGGGATTAAAACTACGGAGTAATTTACATTACTACTGTCTTTATAAGCTCTCTGTAGTCCCTAATCGGCTACTCGAAGACCAAAAGTCGGTTTGTTGTCCCTATTGGCCTATTCCATGAATCCATGCATTATATTGATACCATTTTATAAAATCTAGAAGGTTATGCACTTATGCGACAATCCATAATTCCATATCATATTAGCAAAGAGTAATACGAAGTACTCCGTAGTTTATAAAATAACGACATTTATTTTTATAATTATTAACAGGTTTCTTAATAAATAAAAGGGAATATGCATACCGTGTACTATAAGAAATGGGTCCCAAATATTGATGCTCTAAATTCGATGATAAATGAAAATCCGATTGATAAGAAAGGCATCAAAAATTTTGGCACACAAAATAGTACTCGTAGGTAAGTGATTTTTTCATGCATAGTCGCAACGAGAGCATAGTTTTATCTGTTAGATATTAGTCTTCAACTTGTGTGAGTAGGAGTATCTTCCACATGGAAGAGAAATGATGTTTTAGTTGTCTTTAAATATACTCATGTCCCTCATATGTTGAATATGAAATGGCTTGGGTTATTGGGCCTAGTGAAACATTAGGCTTGGTTTGCTTTTTATAATAGGACGATGATTGTTTACTTATTGTCCATTCTAGTTATCCCGAGATTGTATTTGAGGATTCCCGTCTCAATTTCTTTGAATACTTAATTGACACTAATTTGTTGTAAGTGTTAGCATAAAATTAGAGCTAGTAAAAGTCTCATTGAACAAAAGTTTTGGAATATCAAGATCGATTCATCTTAGAGGATTAAGCAATAAATTTTAACTCCATTAATAAAAAAAATTACTTTTATTATTTTCACAACTAATTAAAGTACGGAGGATGAAATGAATAAATTGGGTAAGTTTAAAAGGACATTGACAAGAATCTGAGAAATTAAAAACTAATCGAAAATTTGACGGGTAAGTCTTAGCTCAGATTAAGACAATAACACTAATCTTACTGTTATTGGACCCAAAAAAAATTAGCCAATCCATAGTAGCAGAATTTACCTACCGGAATTTCACCAATTCTTAAACGGACTTGGTCCAAACTAAATTTATTGTGGACCACGCCTTAAATTAGAGTCAACAACTTGTTCCTAATTTATTTTGGCACTTTATTAGGATTATTATGGAAAAAAAAAATCAAATTAGTGTTGTTGATACATGTTGTGCTTGAATAATGTGATTTTGAGTTACAATTCGTTTTTAAAAACATAGGGTTACTATGCTTCAAAAAATGATTATTATGTCTAAAAATTTTAGTATTTAGTTTATTATAGTTACTAAATGAACAATAAAGGTCACTACGAGTGTAAAAATAATGCTAGAGAAAACTATTAATTTTGAGTTCACACTAATATTATTGTAAAAATAATCGCCAAAATTTTCATTTTATTTCCCATTTAAACGCGATTTGAAATAGAGAACTTGTCGAAACTCGAAATATATTTACTACGTATTATTGTCCGTTTTTTCTTACTATATATCTATAATAAACCACAACGAAAGAGTACTCCATACTATATAGTCTCCTACTCTCCTCCATGCACAATTATTAAGATCCTAACTGACTTATCATAACAAAATTATTTCATTTCTTATTCCAATGCACGGAGTTGATTTAAAAATTCCTTGATTTAAATATATTAGTAGTACCATACTATTCTTGTTTATAACATATAATTAAATAATTAGACCTTTTGTATTAAAAAGCTACTTAATAACTGTACATACAATAATTATTTGCTCCAACTAATACTAATCTAATTAATTAATTAAAAAAGAAAGATAATGTTCTAACTTTTTTTGTTTTATACAAAAAATTATTTTTGGTGCCTTAATTCAAACCAAATTTGCTTAAAAACTTCAATAATAACATCATGATATTCATCTAGATTAAGTGAAAGATAACAAGCTAGCAAATCTTCCAAATCTTTCGAACCTCTTAAATTGTTTTGCACTATCATTTCCACCATCGATTCCTTGAAATCTCTTTGTGGATCAAATGACGATTTTACCACTGCAAAACTCTCTGAAATGCTCCTTCTCTTCTTTGAACTGGTGCTCTTCCTACCTGAATTCCCATTTTGCCCCTGTTTTATTCCCATGATTCTTGGAGAATTGATCTTCAATCTTACTCCTTTGTCTAATTGGAGTCTCCTTGAAGAAGGTGTAGCGATAATCTTCTCCTGTGTTGAGAAATTGATGGGTTTTGATTCTTTTTTGGTGATAATTGGTGGGAGTTTGAAATCAAAGGTGAATACATAGTCCTTTTCGACGTCGATTACGATATCGTAATCCTCTGTTTTATGCTCTGTTTTGAGCAGAGAATCTTCAAACAAGGGAGGAGAAGACGGTGAATTTGATTTAGAAGGGTAAGATTGGAAAGTAGTAGTTGATTTACAGCTAGAAGAAGAAAGTGAGCTTGTTCTTCTGCTTGATTTTCTTGATTTTGAGGATGATTTTGACTTTCTTGGAGGAGTAACAGGGTGAAAGTCTAGTTCTTGAGATGGGGGGTTGAGCACTCTTGTGATATGGTATGATTTTCTAGGGTGACATTGAGGTTCAGGGTTCGAAGCTTGATGTGTGTCTCTGGTTGTTTTTACGGTAGATGTCGGCGGTTGTGGCGGCGAGAGGTGGTCTTGCCTGAGCTTTGTGGACTGAGATTTTTGATTTTTGGTGGTGTCATCTTTGAGCTTGTAGAACCAAGCATTTGGGATCATATCAGATAATTTAAATTTAAATCTCTGATTTCCCATTAATCCTCTGTTTTGTTTTTGTTACTCTGTTTTTAAAGGGTTAAGGAAAAGTGAGTGGGGGAAATGGATGGAAGAAAGGTGGGTTTTTGAAGTTAAATAGAGAAGGAGGGAGAGTATATTTTCGGGGTCCACAAAGGTTGAAAAAAGTGGCACGATGGAATAAGCCTGGATTGAGAGAGAGAGAGAGAGAGAGAGGAGGGTGAGGTGGGTTCATGATTTTTGTGGCTTTGACAAGGTACAAAAGTTATGTACATTTTGTTTATTTGTGTTTCATATTGACTACTTTCTTATTTGTTATTTTGTCGGCTTCATACTCCCTCCATCCTTTTATTTTTATTGCCCCATGAAAATATAAGGAGTTTGTGGACAATGTTTTTTTGAGTTAAATTATATTGAAGTGAACGGAGTTAAATTTTACTTAACTTTGCATTAAGTTTTGTTTGGATAGAGTTATGGTGAAGACAAGGAGTAAACTTAAAAGAACGGTTGAATTATTATTACCTTTATAAGGTAAAATTAAGCATTACCATTTTTTTTTGGGTTGTTATTGACATTAAGAGCATTTACCATGGTCTCATCTTGAATATTTACATTTTTATGAGGTAAGGTGAAACTAAAGTGGTAAAACTTTGTACTCAACATTAAAGTAGTAAGTTTAATGGATTTAAACCCAATTCAATATGAGTTTTTGACTTGGTTTTGATTTAAAGCCAAAGGAGACCTTACTATATAAGCCTTAAAGTTGTATAAACTCATCAGGTCCGAAACGAGTCCGGATAAGAGAAGAGATTGATCATATATAAGTTTGGTGGGATTTTATCCTAAAACCAATTGGTGATAGGTGGAATATTTCATCAATCTTATATGTTAGTCGGTCTCTATATTTCTCCAATGTGGATTAACTAGTCCAATACTCACATGTTGATTATACTCTTAACAGGTAGAATATGGATTATACCCTTAACAGGTAGAATATGGAGCGGATCAAATAAACTATAACGAAACCCGGTTGAAACAAGTCAGGTGCGGTGCTCACTGCTCACCACTTGTAGGTGGACCATGGAGCCCTTGCTATGTTGCACGATTGGATATAGAAGGACCACAAGTCCACAACCAGAAACCATAAACACCCAATAACAAAAGTGATGGAGATGTATTTGAAAGACCCTTGCTTGCTTGCATCATAAAATTGGCTAAATCTCTTTTTAAAGGAATTTCAAATCTACTAATTATAGTACGTGGGAACTAATTTGGCTTGTTCATTCTTAATCCTTTATATGATTGTTGTTGTACGCCTAACCAACCAATCAAAATTTCATTTTGATTGAACAAATGCCTAGAGGGTACGAACGGTGATGGGTGATAGGACCCTAATAGTAAATCAACTACCCACAAGAATCACCTCCAAGACAATCAACCAAACAATACAAATCCAATGCACCACAAATAATCCACCAAACAAATAATCAAGCAATCAACCAATGATGGACATCAAGAAACAATCAAATGCGGAAGAACAAAATCAATCAACAACACACGAATTATACGTGGAAAACCCCTTCGATGTGAAGAGAAAAACCACAGGACTTGTGAGGAGTACACCCTTGTCACATTCTCTTATTATGATAAAATTGAGGGCAAAAGAACCAAAATCAGACATACAAAGGTTCACAACCCACCAACACTTTCATACATAAGAGATGAACAATTAAGAGACAAGAGATGAAAGATATCACCAAAACGTAGATTCTGTCCAGCAGCGACCACGGACAAAGCAGAGCTCGAAACGACGATCCCACCGTTAAAAATGAGGCCCTATGTATCCTCATCAATGTGACAAAAAATAAGCACGATCCGACCGTTCAATCTCCGAAAAACGGCAGTTTTCTAATGACTGCCTTAAAAGCTACGAACCCTCTCTTCTCTTTCTCTCCTCTCCTTTTTGTGTGTGTGTTTAGATCTGAATTTTTCTCTCAGCTGACCTAACTCCTCTTAGGTCATAACTAAACATCAAAAAAACTCCAAGGTTTCTAAGATAAGCCAACCAAATAAGCCTCAATTGGACTAAAAACATAACCCAACATTTTGGGCTTACAAACACAAGATAAATGATTTACTTGTGCAACAAGCGGGCTGGACCCACAACAATATCCCCCTCCAGCCCATCACGGGGAAGACACGATCACTCCATTATCACTTGAACCTCATCCCGGAAATCTTACTACAAAGCTCAACCTTGCTTCCGGGAACTACCTTTGTCAACATATCTGCACCATTCTTGTCGGTATGGACTTTCTTTAGTTTCATTCTCTTCTCTTCAATCACATCTCGCAACCAATGATATCTAATGTCAATGTGTTTGGTGCGAGCATGATACATTGAATTCTTGCTCAAATCCATAGCACTCTGACTATCACAGAATTCTACATACTCACCTTGCTTCAAACCCAACTCTTGAAGGAACCTCTTAAGCCTAAGCATCTCCTAGCTTGCTTCCACTGCTGCAACATACTCTGCCTCAGTTGTGGACAAAGCTACACATTTCTGTAGCTTAGATTTCCATGAGATGGCTCCCCTTGAAAATGTAAACACATAACCTGAGGTAGACTTTCTATTATCAAGATCACCTGCCATGTCTGCATCATTATAGCCTTCAAATATAGGTTTTCCACCTCCATAACATAAACTCAATTTGGAGGTGCCCCGCGAGTATCTGAAGATCCACTTCACTGCTTCCCGGTGAGCATTACCCGGATTGGATAAGAAACGACTCACCAAATCGACCGCGTGTGCAATTTCAGGTCTAGTACACACCATATCATACATCAAAGAACCAACAGCAGAAGAGTAAGGAATGGATGACATAGCTTCTTTCTCCTTCTCTGTTGCAAGACAAACTCTCTTACTTAGCTTGAAGTGAGTAGCTAGTGGTGTACTAACAGGCTTAGCATGCTTCATATTGAACCTTTCAAGCACCCGTGCAATATACTTCTCTTGGGATAACCACAATTTCCCAGCTTTTCTGCCACGAGCAATCTCCATGCCTAAGATTTTCTTTGCAGGACCCAAGTCTTTCATGTCAAATGACTTGGACAAGTCTTTCTTCAAACTTTGAATCATATCTGCATCTTGTCCAACTATTAGCATATCATCTACATATAAAAGAAGGATGATGAAATTACCTCCAGGGAACTTTCTGAAATACACACAAGGGTCAATTGTAGTTCGTTTATAACCATTTCTTGTCATAAACGAATTAAATTACCGGTGCCACTGCCTTGGTGCCTGTTTAACCCCATAAAGACTCTTCTTCAACTTGAAAACAAGTTTATCTTTCCCCTTTTCTTCAAAATTACCTTCAGGTTGCTCCATGTAGTTCTCTTCATGCAAGTCACCATGTAAAAATGCAGTTTTTACATCAAGTTGTTCCAACTCAAGATCAAGACTTGCTGCTAAACCCAACACAATTCTGATAGATGTCATTTTGACCACCGGAGAGAAGATATCATCAAAGTCAATTCCTTTTTTCTGGTTGCATCCCTTTACCACCAATCTGGCTTTGCGCTTCATTATCTTCTCATGATCTTTCTTGTTCTTGAAAACCCATATGTTTCTCAAGACTTTCTTGCCCTTGTGAGGCTTTACTAGCTCATATGTGTCATTCTTTTCCAAGGAATCCATCTCCTCCTTCATTGCATCAAGTGTAACACCCTAATAATTCCTTGCTTTTATAAACCCATTTTCCAACTTAAAATAAAGGAATTACTAAAGTATTACCGCCACCGTGATAACGGTTAAGGCTATTACCAGAATTACGCAGCGGAATTAAATGTCAACTAACTTTTAAAAACCATAATTAATGAAATATTGAGGCCTCCTACAATTTGGAACCATAATGGCCCAAAAACCAAAGTATAAAAAGTTCAACAATTTCAAACGTAATTAAAGTATTAAATAAAATAGTTTCAAAGAACGAAAACATGCAACTCTCTCAATCATCCCAAGCCACATGATTTCGATCGTACTTGATCTACCAACCTGCTATATTATTCTACCCCCCAACAATGCAAATGCAAATGATGGATCATCATAGGGTCATTAAGGCAAAGGGCATGACCAGAAACACACAAAGCACGTAGTCAGCAAAAGCTGAGTACTTACAAGCATAGAGTAAATGAAACTAAAACATGCATCACTCACTAAGTACTAATCAACATGCAAAAGCCATATAATAATTAACAAACAATCATGAGATACAAGACTCGACTCTTGACTCGACTCTTGACTCACAATTTAATTAGAATAAGCTTCGAACGGGCCAAAAGAATATTCCATAAAGGAAATGTGATGGGAGCCAACCATACACCAAAGAATAAATAATAAAATCGGGCCATACCGAGTGTCGGGCCATACCGACGGAATTCCTGCGCATAATATAAATGAAACAACGTCTTGTATCATTAGTAGGAGTACGAGCTTTCCAGCAAGACTCCCCCCATTGTTCATACTCAAGGTATATACGTTCTAAGAGTTTTGAAGCTTGTTCCGGTTGCACTTTACGTTTATTAATATTTTAATAAAGGCGAACTCAAGACTCGACCACATGCATACATACAATTAATAAACAACAACCAAAACAACCTTATTTTAATTTCTTTAGGACTTGTGATCAACGAAGCAGACACTTGTGATATTACTACCATGTTCCTCCTCACCAAAGTGAGACTCCACATCATGCACATTAACATGAGGGTTGTGCCCTTGCACGACAAATCCTAATTCATTTCATACAAAATATTCCCAACTGAACCCTACATGTGCGGTGGCTTACGTGAGCTAACCCTTCACATGTGGTAAAATAAATAGTACAACGAAGTACGAATAATTGGCTCAAAGTATGCTAGACATCCCGTACAATAGCATACAAATAAATAATCCATCCCTTGCATGTGAAATAAACCATACATGCATAAATATTGAACAACATGATTGACAATGGAATCCATACTCATAATAATTTCAACATGCTTGTTCAACCAACAATTCAATAATTCCAATAATATTAATCCACATGATCGTTCACCAAAACATATATGAATTCACATAATATAATCCACATCATCAACAATTCTTTTGATTGGGCTCGTTTAATAAAATGAATTGGACTTTTCATTTAAAACCCGAAGCCTTTAAAAATCATTTACAACTCATTTAATTTCCCGACTCAAGAATTAAATTCGTTTCGTAATTAATTAAAATAATAAATACTCCAATTAATTAGAATACATTAAATGAAATACATTTAAGTATTATTCAAATGTTAATAAATCGTAAAATGCTTTTATAAATATAATAAAATATACTTATAAATATTATAAAAATACGAGGTATTACAGTCTACCCTCCTTAAAAGAAGTTTCGTCCCGAAACTTGGGTTCGGAAATCAAAATTCAACTCAAAACTTGAGACTTTCTGAGAATTTCGATACGTTCATTTACAAAATTTTTAAGTTGTTGTACTCTTCACATGATTAAACAGGACAATAATAAGTGCAAATTCAATAGAAAGCACTAAATTGAGCATAAAATAGGGGAAAACAAGGTAAAAAGCGCGAAATTCTACCGCACTCTACCCCCTTTATAAAACACGAGTTACGACCCCGTAACTCAACTAACCTCGGGAAAAAGCTCGGGATATTTCTTTCTCATTTCATCCTCCGCTTCCCAAGTGGCTTCCTCAGATTCTTGATTAGACCACAACACTTTGACAATTTTCACATCTTTAGTACGCGTACTACGCACTTTGCTGTGAAGGATTTTGACAGGTCTTTCCTCAAAGGTTAGACTTTGGTCTAATTCTATGGTCTCCGGTTGCAACACATGCGATTTATCCGGGATATATTTCCTTAACTGAGATATGTGGAACACATTATGCACTCTATGGAAGTCCATAGGCAAGGCTAGTCTATAAGCTACCTTTCCGATTCTTTCTAAGATCTCATATGGGCCTATGTACTTAGGGCTTAACTTCCCTTTCTTCCCAAATCTCATGAAACCTTTCATTGGTGACACTTTGAGCAACACTTTATCACCTATGTTGAACTCTTCATCCCTACGTTTCAAGTCAGCATAACTCTTTTGGCGATCCTGCGCCGCTTGAATCTTTGATTGGATGGTTCGGATTTGGTTCATGGTGTCCTCTATCATTTGAGGTCCCGACACTACGGTTTCACTAATATCGTTCCAACAAAGTGGGCTTCTACACTTTCGTCCATACAAAGCCTCAAATGGTGCCATTCCAATGCTAGCATGATAGCTATTGTTATAGGAAAACTCAATCAGATCTAGGCTATCTTCCCAACTTCCTTGGAAATCAATAACGCATGCCCGAAGCATGTCCTCCAGGGTTTGGATAGTCCTTTCAGTTTGTCCATCCGTGGCTGGGTGGAAGGCTGTACTCATTTTCAATGTCGTACCAAAACTCTTCTGCACACTTTTCCAGAAATTCGAAAGAAACCTTGAATCCCTATCTGATACGATATCCTTAGGAACTCCATGTAACCTCACAACATTCTTAATGTAGGCTTTAGCAAGTTGTTCCATTTTCCAGGTTTCCTTCATTGGTATAAACACTGCTGACTTGGTCAACCTATCTACCACAACCCAAATTGTATCATTCCCAGTCTTTGACTTAGGTAAACAAGTGACAAAGTCCATAGAAATACAGTCCCATTTCCAGCTTGGAATCTCTAAAGGTTGGACCTTCCCTTGAGGTCTCCTATGCTCAATTTTAACCTTCTGACAAGTCAGACATCTAGCCACAAATTCAGCCACTTCGTTCTTCATCCTTGGCCACCAATAGACCTTTTTCAAGTCCTTATACAACTTGTCACCACCTGGGTGCACAGAATATGGCGTATTATGCCCTTCTTTCATCAATCTCTCTTTCAGTTCTCCACACTTTTGAGGTACGCACCACCTGCCTTTGTACCTCAAACTTCCATCATCATGGATTCGGAATTCCAACTCCTTCCCTTGCGAAATCTTTTCCCTGATTCGCTCTAACTTCACATCACCAGCTTGATTCTCCCTAATCTCATCAAATATTGACGGCTGGATGGTTAAGGCATTCATCATTCCCTCAAGGCTTTCACCACTCACTATTTCAAGGTTCAAACGCTGCATGTCCTTACACAGCTCGTTAGCAACTACTAACGTATTAACACTATGACTTGATTTCCTACTCAAGGCATCCGCAACTACATTGGCTTTTCCTTCATGGTACTGGATATCCAAATCATAGTCCTTAATTAACTCCAACCACCTTCGTTGGCGCATATTCAAATCCTTCTGTTTGAAGATGTATTTTAAACTTTTGTGATCCGTAAATATCCTACACTTCACACCATACAGATAGTGTCTCCATATTTTCAATGAAAATACTATAGCCGCTAGCTCTAAATCATGGGTAGGGTAATTGGATTCATATGGCTTCAATTGCCTTGACGCATACGCAATAACCTTCCCGTTTTGCATCAATACACACCCTAAACCATTCTTAGAGGCATCACTATATACATCGTATGCACCACTTTCATCTGGTAAGGTTAACACTGGCGCGGTTGTCAATCGTGTCTTTAAGGCTTGGAATGCTTCCTCACACTGGTCGCTCCATTCAAACTTGGTTTCCTTCTTCATCAAGGTAGTCATGGGCTTGGCTATCCTAGAGAAGTCTTGCACAAAGCGTCTATAGTAGCCAGCTAATCCCAGAAAACTACGAATGTCAGTCACACTCTTGGGTGTAGGCCATTCACTAACAGCTTTAATCTTAGCAGGGTCAACTGCCACTCCTTCTTTAGATACAAAGTGTCCCAAAAATGCAACTCTTTCCAACCAAAACTCACACTTTGAGAACTTGGCATACAACTGGTTATCTCTCAAGGTACTCAACACAGATCTCAAGTGTTCCGCATGATCCTCTTCACTCTTTGAATACACTAGGATGTCATCTATGAAAACCACTACAAACTTGTCCAAATAGGCATGGAATACACGGTTCATTAAGTCCATAAATATTGCAGGGGCATTGGTTAACCCAAAAGGCATAACAGTGAACTCATAATGTCCGTATCTAGTCCTGAATGCAGTCTTTGGCATGTCATGGTCAGCGATTCTCAATTGATGATAACCCGAACGTAAATCGATCTTTGAAAAGATTCCTGCTCCTTTTAGTTGGTCAAATAGGTCTTCTATCCTAGGTAATTGATATTTATTCTTGATTGTGACCTTATTGAGCTCCCTGTAGTCTATACAGAGCCTCATACTTCCATCCTTTTTCTTCACAAACAACACTGGTGCTCCCTAAGGCGACGCACTTGGCCTAATATAACCTTTCTCCAATAGATCCTCTAGTTGGCTTTTTAATTCATTCATTTCTGCTGGAGCCATTCGATAAGGTGCTTTTGAAATAGGGGCGATTCCATGCACTAAATCTATTGTAAAGTCAATAGGTCGATTGGGAGGCATCCCCGGAATCTCTTCTGGAAATTCATCAAGGAATTGATTGACTACTGCAATATCCTCAGGCTGATCCTTGATCACATGCTCTAGATTTCTCAAATTGCACAAGAAGGCTGGGTTCCTTTTACTGACTAGCTTCACGAGTTCCATTGCCGTGATGATTCCTATGTTTTTAGGTTTACCCAAAACGACGATATGACACTACTTTGCCTAGGCTAGACCTGTGAGGGGGTCGAAAAAGCACGAGGCTAATGCGTGACCTCGTCCCTCGTGGGTGTGACGCTTCTTTTTGTCAAATCAAGTGTAATTGGATTTCCTGTGAGTTTACACCCAATTGACTAGTAATATAGGAGTCGCCATTCAGTTTTTAACGACAATGAGAAAAACCGACAAAACCCGGTTATCGTGACATAAAGGGAGTGCAATTATGTTTGACCACTACGGCCGTAGGTTCCCTTATGATCCCTCGTGGTGGGGATCGCTCAACGTACACCCGCAGGGTAGAGATTGAGGGTTCGGAGGACTGTAACTGCCGAGAGGAGTACTTGCTCTTCGATAACTACAGAGGCAGGATATCCTTACTAGCTCAGCATAAATAGTTGAAGGGACATGCGTTAACTATTAAACTAATCTGAGTCGATTTTAACATTATGCAACATATAATACTAGATCGAACGCGATTATCTGATTTAGATTGTTTTAAGGGACCTAGCATGATAATCCAATTTCCCAAAAATATCATATTTATTAGGCGTGATCGAACAATCAGATTTAGTTAGTTTAACAGTTCATAAAAGGGCGAGGAAAGCAATTAAACCATGGAAAAGGGACACATTACGACGCACCCTTGAGAGGTGCGTCACGGTTCTCAGAAAACTAACCACTTTGACTTTGCTATTTCTCCTTTTATTTAACGAATCTGAAATTATGGGACGGGATACGTTCTGTTCGATTTATGAATCGATTGCGATAGAACGCGTGATCAGTTTTGCAGCGTGAGGCTTAGGCTTAGGGGTTTAGAGTTAATACTCAGAATATAATTGTGTGTTGTTGTTCTTTTCACGTCGAACTTAAGGCCCTATTTATAGAAAAGAGTTCGTGGAAAGATAGAATTGCAGAACCCTAATCCACGAGGAATTAGGAAAAAACACGTACCAGGTATTTTCAGCGCCCAGGCCTGGGCGCCCAGAGCCAGGCGTTGAAAATAGGATCTGGGCTCTTTTTCTTAGTCAGATTCGGATTCCTAGAATCCGGAGTATTTGAGATTTAATTGAGTCCTTTAGTGCGTATTAACCTTGTGACGGGATGCGTCTGGGCCCGTTACGAACTCTAGGCTCGTTAGGATTTTAATTAATACGTGACTCTTACTTTCGAATCATATTAGGAATAGGATTCTCTCGCAATTTCTATCTCATTTAGGATTTATGTTGGAGTGCAACACCTAATTCTGACAGGTTTCTATCTTTTATGACTTGCCACTTTTAACAACTACCCATTACGGCAATTACTATTTTTAACAGGTTTCCATAAATAGCAGGTTTCTATAAATAGCAGGTTTCGGGTGAAATGAAAAGGGGAATTGAGATTCGTTATTTGATAGGAGATGCGTTGTCAAGTGGAGATTTACGTTTTCATCATCGAACCTTCCCTTTCGGGAATGGGGACAAAAGTAGGTGTCTACAGTTAGCCCCCACTTTGACTGAGTCTTGGAATAAGATGATGGTCAAAGTACTAGACGGAGTGCGCAACACAAGCCATGGTGACCTGTTTTTGCGAGGGTCTCACGAGCCCCCGAGTGATAACATTTGACTTAAGGGTCATCACTTGGAGTGTCGACATATCCCTCACGTGTCATTGGGATTTGTCAACGGATAGTATAGAAACTTCCTCACTTTGTCATTGGAAGGATCTAAAGAAGTGTAGAAACGCCCTCACTTTGTCATTGGGAGTAGCTACAGATGTTTTCGAAATCAAAGCTATAAAGTGTAATTGGGCCTGGCCAAGCCCAACCACGAGGTAAAAATGTTTTTAAAGATTCTCATTTTCAAGGCTAGTTAAACGAGAAAACCCCCTTGTTTTTATGGGACGTAAAACGAAGGAAAATCCAGCACATCTTTCTTTTTTGGAAAAACGGAAAACCAATCATATCGTTATTTTTTGGAAAAACGGAAAACCAATCCTTTAATTTTTGGAAAAAGGGAAAACCGATCCTTTAATTTTTGGAAAAAGGGAAAATCGATCCTTTAATTTTTGGAAAAAGGGAAAACCGATAAAGGTTATCGCTGCAGCGACTAAGGACCTGCGCGGTTAGTGATGCAGACCCCGCCGGCTAAAGATGGCGAGCCTGTCCGCTAAGGGTGGACACCCCGTCCGATAGAAGTGGACGAATCTATTTTTGAAATTTGAAGATAAGGAGCTACGCGGTTTGTGACGTAGACCCCGCCGGCTAAAGATGGAGAGCCTATTTTGAATTTGAAGACTTTATTTTTCGAAAGCTGAGGACCTGCGCGGCTAGTGACGCAGACCCCGCCCGTTGAAGGTGGGCGAGCCCATTTTGAATTTCTTACTTTCTTTTCATTTTGCCTATGTAGAAGGGATTTTGTGATTACGACCTGTTGGTGGGTCGCAATATTTCCTGATTAGGTGTGTCCTATAAGTGGGCCCACACTGAGTATATTTCTGTTAACGATATTTTTAAAATACCGTTTTCCCCTTTTTTTGAGATTATCCAAACACGGGACTTGTGTATAGCGCAGCCCGGGAATGTGATTTTGATCGCGCGCTCTCTGTTGGAGTATACCTTTCGCGAGCCCCCAAGCACTCGGGCTTTGGTGGTCATTTTTCGCATACTTCATAACGTCTTTTAATCATGTTTGGGGTCGAGCTCGTATGTGCGAGCGACCTTTCATAGTGGTGTGCTACTTTGGCGAAGCCATAGGGTGCGACTTAAGTCTTCGGGCGACAAAGTTTAATATCATTCGGTTTAGCTTGGCCCGATTTAATCCTTTGACAGACAAACATTTTTTTTTGAGAAACCAACGACTTAACAACAGTTTTTGGTGTTTCGAAGAATGACCTTGATATTTTTTATTTTGAAAAGTGTACATATATGTTTCTTGAGACAAGTCTAAGTTTCGACCAAGTTTTACCTTTCATTTTTGCTATTTGGGAGCTTAAAGGTGCTTTTGGGCTTGATCTTAATTGTTCATAGGGCCTCGTGTCTAGCAACACGGTTTTAAGTCTTTTCCTGCTCCGCGTTTTGTGAAATCTGGGCCTTGGGCTGCATTTTCGGCGCCCAAGGCTGGGCGTTAAATATTTCGGCGCCCAGCTTCGGGCGCTGAAAGTCTTTTCCTGGCGAATTTTGACTTTCGGATTTCTTAACGCGTTTCCGAATGGGATCAGGATGCCACTTGATGCGTTCAGCTATATATAGGGGCTAGGTACGTCCCTTATTTTCCATCACTCTCAATTTCCTTCTTTCTTTGCTGTGTTTTAATTACTCCTTGCTTTCGTCATGTCAATTCCCACTTTCTCACTCCAACGGGTTGTTAGGCGTTGGCTACGGGCCCTTAATCCTACAGAAAAGGCTTTATTGAAAGAATACCACTTAGAGGCACTTTTAGGCTTACAACAAATTAACATTGACTATAATTTTCTGCACGCAGCCCTAAGATTTTGGGATTCCGATCATCATGTTTTTGTCTTTCGGGGCAACGAAATATGTCCTTTACCAGATGAATTTGCTGCGATCCTTGGTTATCCTATTAATGCTACCCCTGCCACTCCTGGCAGTATCAAAGAGAGTAAAACAACCATAGGGGCTTTCCTAGGACTAGATGCTAACATGCTTGCTGAAGTTGTTGTAGGTGATGAGGTTAATTTGGCAAAACTTGTAAAACACCACTTTAGGCCTAGTAAGAATATGACCGAACAGAAATTGAATATTCGAGCCCTTGTATTTTGCTTGTTGAATCATTATTTGCTGTCGAATAACAATGGCGAGTTCGGTGAGATAAGGTTGATCCCCTTGATTAGCCAGATGGAAAGTTGCTATTCTATTATGACGTTGGTTGTTGCCGAGACTTTGCTGAGTGCGGATGAGCTGAAGAAGGATGCCAAATCTGAACATTTTAAGGGAAGCCCCCTATTACTTCAGGTAATCCATTTTTTCTTGCGCACGTACACACATTTTTTTTGCATACACATTTTTTATTCTTCCTGCCTTGGGGCTGAGTTTCAGCGCCCAGGGCTGGGCGCTGGAATTTTCGGCGCCTGGTCTTGGGCGTTGAAACTGCGCCCCAGGAACCGTTTTTTTTATAATTATTTTTTGATCGTACCCGTTTTTTGCAGATTTGGCTCGTGGAACGGCTTAGACTCTTGGAAGCTCCTGCCGATCCTAAACATTATCGCCTATAGCTTTGGGTAACCGAAAATACTTGCACCAAGGCCAAGACGAGGCCGAATGGGCCTCCTTTTTTACTTATGGCATTTGTTCTATTAAGTGGGTGGTACCATGGTGGGGTTTGACTACTATGACGGGGGGTTCTGATGTATCGGTTTATGTTTCTTTGTTGGGGCTATCTCGGCCCATTTATATTTTCCCTTACCGAGTTATGCGTCAATATGGTTTAAGGCAGACTATCCCCTTTTCTGATACGGTACCACCTAAGGTAGCGGCCTTTTCACAAGCACGGGTTCTAGCGTGGGCTAAGTATTATGATGGTCTCCCGCGTTGGGCCGTAGCTACAAATGTCTTTGTGGGTCTTTCTAAAACCTACAAGTTGTGGATGAGCTCCGATGATAAAGCTGTGAGGACCGAGGCTCGAAATGGGGAGCCGGCTGAGCTTTTGATACCTCGTATTCGTGTTAAGTATGAGGGTCCTGATTCTGCCAAACCTCGTACCTATGGTATTAAGACTGTGAAAGCTCGTCCTGATCGAAAGCGAAAGGAAGTTCCTCCCCGTTCCAGTTTCAGGCCTAAAAAGATGCCTAACATGAAGGGGCCTGCTGTTGTTAAAAGAAATGCAAGCTCTCGCGGAGATCGTCATCGGAACAATGTATGGGTTAGGAAGTCTCAGCCGCCTGTAGAAACAATGGCTAGTCTAGTTGATGATAATAATCCTTCTCCCACCATTGTCTGTGCCCTTGAGGCTGAGCGGGCTATAACTGAGAATGTTTCTGAAGCCTTGGCATCTTTGGAAGTTAGTGTCCAGGAGCCGGTTCTTATGGAGATTGATATTGGGGCAGCGCAGAAGACTGTTGGGGTGGATCCTGCGAACATTGCCCTCTACAAGACTTTATTTGATGATCCGGAAGAACTAGAGTAGTGTAATTCTTGCTAGGGTGTAGGTGCCCTTTATTTATTTCAGTTGTGTTTGTTTTTTCATTCCTTAGCACTTTGTTTTCCTTCTTATTATTTTTTAACAAAGGCGTATTTTATTTTTTCATTTTCATTTTTTGTTTCTCCTTCTTTTTATATTTTTACATGTCTAACACTTTTTGCACAATTTATGTATGTTTGTTTTTTGATTGGACCGAATCCTTGGTAAGGATTGCCTACGTATCTTGTCAGAATCAGGTCGCGCGTAGTTCTGGCTAGAATAAGTTCTAGGATGCCAGATTTTAATAGATATGCCCTGAGGTGGTAGCATATTACTTAATCGGCCAAATGAGTGAAGTATTATCGTTATTTTCGTCTGCCGTTTTTTGTTTGCCGTAAGTCGCGTAAAAAAAAGAAAATTCGACTACTTTTTGTATGGATATATTTTTTGGTGAGCCTATTTGGATACGTGCTGTACCCCCCAAGTGTTCGTTATTTTTCCGTTATGTGCAGATAAAATGACGAGCACTTCTAAAAAAATTTTAGGCAGACAGAGAGTTTCAACGCCCAGGCTGGGGCGTCAAAGATTTCGGCGCCCAGCCCTGGGCGCTGAAAATGACTTGGGCGGTCGTTTTTGACGCTTTGGTTCACGTGTTCTTGCATTTATTTCTTTTTTTCCTTTTTTAGTGCTTTGATTTTGCTCGTATTTAAAATCAATTTTGAGGCTAATTCGGAGGCTTTTTTGACTGTTAGCGTGAGATGCATTTTTGTCCGGATTAATTTTTTTCTATCCGTGACTCGAAACGGCTTTGAAAATGGAGTTAAGGTGTGGAAGATATGAAGATCTTTGTATAGGATTTTTGGGTGGATTGAGGTGCGCGTTGTTAGTGAAGGGTATGATGGAATTATGTTTTATGAATCTGTTTTTTGGTAACATTTGCATTGTTTTGGATTTTGATTTCCTTTGATTTCTTTGGGTTGCATGAATTGACTCTTGTGATAACACTGGTTGATTTTTTAGGTTTTTGGGGATATGAATGGGATGGTGCGGTTTATTTTGTGGGTTTCGGGAACTGGTTCCCATGGCACTATTTCAAGACCGAATGGGCCTCGTTTGTTGGGCCTTAGAGTGGGCCGCCTCTTTATTTTTGTATTTTGCAGGTACATTTGGTATTTACTTAGTGTTAGAATAAAATTTTAGGAGAAATATTACGCCTTTATTAATTTGGAAAGTAAGGAAAACACACTGAAACAAACTTGATCTATATTCTAAGGGGTCTTAGGACCATCTAAAGTCTTTATTATTTTTCTACCAATCTAAAGAACTACTAGGCGCTTTTTACTACGGTGCTCTATGTGGCTCAAGCCTTGGATTTAGTCTCGTAAAACTTTGGTCCTTCACCGGTACTCATCTTGAATTCTATTCCTTTTGCATTGACCCACTGATATGTCTTCACCCATCCGTTCTCGATCTCTTCTAGTGTTGATGCAGGAGCGATTAACCAGGTTGGATCGAAACCTTCATCTTGTAAAGCTAGGGTAGTCGTCACAGTCTCGTCCTCCATAGGCCTCGATTCGTTAAACAATGTCCATAGAGCCTGGTCGTCCAATATTTCAGTTGTTTTAGTCTTGGTGAGGTGGGGTGCCTCATCCAAGGTGTGGCAGTCATGGAAGATTTCAAATCCCGGTTTTAGCAAGCCATCCTGAACGAAGGGTTCAGGGAATCACAGCATGGGTGTCCTTCTCCTTCCCGAACGAACATCCCATTAAGGGTTTTTTGATATGGGGGAAAGAGGGTGGTTTGTTTGGCCTTATTAAGGCGTAGCCTAGACAGGCGGTCAGCAATATCTTCCTCCGTTGGTTCATAGCCTAAGCCAAAGGGAGTAGATTTGTTGGGTAAAGGATGGAATGTGCATTCCTTCTTCCTTATGCCCAATGGGGTCCCAGGGAAATAACCTTGAGCTAACAGCATTCTAGGGATTACTCAGGATGTATGCGGGTCTAGGAATGCTGGATCATAATCTTCGATGAACTGGATTGTTTCTTCCATTTGAAACCCGTAAAGGTCGTCTGCAGTTTCGGCCGTTCCAACCATAGTACAACTGACGTCGAGAGGAGGGGCGCGAATTTCTAGTATTACCCCGTTATGGTTAAGTTTAACCATTTGGTGCAAGGTAGAAGCCACACCTCCTAAGTCATGGAGCCAAGGTCGCCCCAAGAGGAGGTTGAAAGTGGGCTTGATGTCAATTATTTGAAACTCCGTGGTGCGTGCCACAGGCCCGGTTTGTATGGTGAGGTTGATTTTTCCCAACACAGGCCTTCGGGAGTTATCATAAGCTCGTACCCCTTGCGTGGAGGTTTGGAAGTCATCATTTCCTAGCCCCAAGCAATGGGCGATTCGTAATGGGCAAACATTGACCGCCGAACCGTTATCTACGAGCGCTAGGGGGATGTTTTGTCCTTTGCATCCAACCGCTAGATAAAGGGCTTTGTTGTGAGCACCCCCCTCTTTGGGCAAGTCTTTGTCAGTGAAAACTATGACCTTTTCTCCGGCATCTCTCGTGGCATGGCTAACCAGTGAGTCAGGTGTGATATCTGTAGGTACCGAGATGAGGTCGAGTGAGCGAATAAGCTTTTCGCGATGTTCCTTTGAAGTACACATGAGATCCCAGATGGTAATTTCGGCTTTGGTTCTTTTTAGTTGTTTCAAGAGAGGATTTTCAATGACTTCCGCGACGGTGGTGTGCCGTCCATTCTCAGGAGTTTGCCTAACTGGGATATCGTCCATAGGAGGTGGGCGAATATCCGGTTGGTATATCCTTCCGGATCGGGTGAGGTTGTCGACCTCGGGCTCCTTAGGGGTGGTGTCAATGAGAGCATACCCGGGCCAAGTTTCAGTAAAGAGGTCCTGGCCCGACACTTGAGATAGGTAAATATCTTCAGTATCATCATCCCACACACCGCACACTTCTCTCTCGATTCGATCCATAGGGACCATAGCGGGTGGTGCACCTTGGGGCGTAATGTACACCGTAGGGTCGAAGTTCTCATTTTCTGGTTGGTCGAGAGAGATGTGACAAGAGCCGAGTGGGCTCTTGTTGTTGTTGGGTTTGCCAACGTTAGGGAGAGGTATCACTTCATCCTCTATCATGTCCTGGATCGTATGTTTTAGATTCCAGCAGTTTTCGGTGTCATGCCCATTTCCTTGATGGAATTTGCAGTAAGTACCTTCGACCCAATATTTGTTCTTGACAGGAGGGTCACGGGTGGGGCCTATAGGTCTCAACTTTCCTTGATTGGTTAGTCTTTCAAAGGCTTGTACCATAGTCGACCCGAGTGGGGCAAACTTTCGGTCTCGGACCCATCTTCCAGGGCTTCTTCAGGCGGGAGTCTCCTCTACGGCATGGACTTCTTGGGCTTGGGATGTGTTGCCCCTGTTGTAGGTATTGCTTTTGTATGCGGGTTTACTTTGTATTGTTTTTGCGAGATCATCCCCGATCTTTATTCCCACATCATAAACTCTTTTGAAAGTGTTAAGTCCCAGGTACCTAAGGTGCTGTCTGTAGGCTGGGTCCAGGTTGTCAATGAATTTTTGGACCAATTCTGTTTCGGGAGGCCTATTGATTAGCTGGGCCGCCTGATCCCTCCATCTAGCAAAGTAGGTTGTGAAACCCTCATTTTTCTTTTGGAAGAGAACTTCCAGCTCGCGCATGGTGACTTGAAAATCCATGTTCGACGAGTATTGCTTGATGAAGACATTGGCAAAGTCTTCCCGAGTGGAGGAGAGCTTAGGGTCCTAGTGATAGTACCATTTGAGCGGCATAGGTTCCAAGGACAAAGGAAAGGCAGGTAAATACATGGACTTGTCCACGCCTTTCAAGTTCATGGCATTCACAAAGCTCAATAGATGATCACGGGGATTATCCATGGTTTTAAACTTTGGTAAGTCCGATGAACTAAACGTTTCTGGTAGTTTGCCAGGAAAAGGTTCAGGATCGAGGGAGAAGTACTTGCTCCCCATGGTTTGTTGTAGGACCATTTTTTCAATCCTCTTCTCGTTATCGAGGTCGTTTTTGGCTTGCGCAGCCGCTAAGGCTTCGTTTTCCATTTTAAGTTGGCCCATGAGTTGGGTCATTTGAGCCATCTGCCCTTGCAATTCTTCGATGGACATGTTTGAGGGTGCGAATCGAGGTTGGGGAAGCGGAGATCCTTGAAATGAGGGATGACGGACGGAGCTTGGTGTCACTAAACCTGGTGTTGGCGATGTATCTTCGAGGCGCACTAACCGTTGATTTCCTGATCGGCACCAAGTGGCAGGACCAGTCCTATGCATAAGATAAGCTAAAGTTTAGGTCCCAAAGTTTCAAGTATTACTTAGTCTAGACTTCGACTCTCTCTATTGGTTTTTCACTCTTTCTTTTGTTGGTACACTTTTTAGTTCTTTCTTTTGGTCATTCTTTGGATTTTCGAAACACTTGCCCGTGTGACGTTCATAATTGTTAGCATGTTCGGTTTTTAGTGCCGAGCATTGTCGTCGTAGGAGGCCTAACAACGACGCAAAGAGTTATTAATTTTTTACGAGTCGCTTTTGAAATCGAGTGCTTTTCTTACGCCCTCGTAGCAATTCATTTTACGAACATTTTTTTTTGGCATAAGAAAAAAAATGGGATGTTCGTTCGGGAAGGAGAAGAACACCCATGCTGCAATTTCCCTGAACCCTTCGTTCAGGATGGCTTGCTAAAACCCGGATTTGAAATTTTCCATGACTGCCACACATTGGGTGAGGCACCCCACCTCACCAAGACTAAAACAGCTGAAATATTGGACAACCAGGCTCTATGGTCATTGTTTAGCGAATCGAGTCCTATGGAGAACGAGACTGTGATGACTACCCTAGCTTTACAAGATGAAGGTTTCGATCCAACCCGGTTAATCTCTCCTGTATCAACACTAGAAGAGATCGAGAACGGATGGGTGAAGACATATCAGTGGGTCAATGCAAAAGGAATAGAATTCAAGATGAGTACTAGTGAAGGACCGAAGTTTTATGAGACTAAACCCCAGGCTTGAGCCACATAGAGCACCATTAGTAAAAAGCGCCTAGTAGTTCTTTAGATTGATAGAAAATAATAATAGAGACTTTAGATGGTCCTAAGGCCCCTTAGAATATAGGTCAGTTTTATTTCAGTGTGTTTTCCTTACTTTCCGAATCAATAAAGGCGTAATATTTCTCCTAAATTTTTTATTCTAACACTAAAAAAGGCACCAAATGTACTTGCAAAATACAAAAATAAAGAGGCGGCCCACTCTAGGCCCAACAAACAAAGCCCACTCGGTTTTGAAATAGTGTCATGGGAGCCAATTCCCGAAACCCACAAAATAAACCGCACCATCCCATTCATATCCCCAAAACATAAAAGTCAACCAGTGTAACCATAAAAACCAACCCATACAACCCAAAGAAGTCAAAGGAAATCAAAATCCAAAACGAAAGCAAATGTTGCTTAAAAGGGGAATTAATAAAATATAACCCCCACCAATCCTTCAAAAACGACACGCACCTCAACCCACCTCAAAAGCCTACACAAAGATCTTCATAACTGCCGCACCCTAACTCCATTTTCAAAACTGTTTCGAGTCACGAATAGAAAAAATTAATCCGGACAAAAATGCATTTCACGCTAACAGTCAAAAAGCCTCCAAAATAGCCTCAAAATTGACTTTAAATACGAGCAAAAAATCAAGGCATAAAAAAAAGAAATAAATGCAAGAACATGTGAAGCAAAGCGTCAAAAACGACCGCCAGGAATCATTTTCAGCGCCCAGGGCTGGGCGCCGAAATTTCTGACGCCCCAGCCTGGGCGTTGAAACTCTCTGCCTGCCAAAAATTTTCTTTTCAGAAGTGCTCGTCATTTTATCCGCACACAACGAAAAATAACGAACACTTGGGGGGGTACAATACGTATCCAAATAGGCTTACCAAAAATATAGCCATAGAAATTAGTCGAATTTCATTTTTACGCGACTTATGGCAAAAAACGGCAGATGAAAATAATGATAATACTTCACTCATTTGACCGATTAAGTAATATGCTTCCACCTCAGGGCATATCTACCGAAATCCGGCATACTAGAACTTATTCTAAGCTAGAACTAGGCGCGACCTGATTCTGACAAGATACGTTGGCAATCCTTACCAAGGATTCGGTCCAATAAAAAAAACACATATTCTTTGTGCAAAAAGTGTTAGACATATAAAAACATAAAAAAGAGGAGAAACAAAAATAAATGAAAATGAAAAATAAAAATACGCCTTTATTGAAAAAATAATAAGAAGGAAAACAAAGTGCTAAGAATAAAAACAAACACAACTGAAATAAATAAAGGGCACCTACACCCTAACAAGAACTACACTACTTTAGTTCTTCCGGATCATCAAATAAAGTATTGTAGAGGGCAATGTTCGCAGGATCCACCCCCACAGTCTTCTGCGCTGCCCCAATATCAATCTCCATAAGAATCGGCTCCTGGACACTAACTTCCAAAGATGCCAAGGCTTCAGAACATTCTCGGTTATAGCCCGCTCAGCCTCAAGGGCACAGACAATGGTGGGAGAAGAATTATTATCATCAACTAGACTAGCCACTGTTTCCACAGGCGGCTGAGCCTTCCTAACCCATACATTGTTCCGGCGACGATCTCCGCGAGAGCTTGCATTTCTTTTAACAACAGCAGGCCCCTTCATGTTAGGCATCTTTTTAGGCATGAAACTGGAACGGGGAGGAACTTCCTTTCGCTTTCGATCAGGACGAGCTTTCACAGTCTTAATACTATAGGTACGAGGTTTGGCAGAATCAGGACCCTCATACTTAACACGAATACGAGGTATCAAAAGCTCAGCCGGCTCCCCATTTCGAGCATCGGTCCTCACATCTTTATCATCGGAGCTCATCCACAACTTGTAGTTTTCAAAAAGACCCACAAAGCCATTTGTAGCTACGGCCCAACGCGGGAGACCATCATAATAGTTAGCCCACGCTAGAACCCGTGTTTGTGAAAAGGCCGCTACCTTAGGTGGTACCGTATCAGAAAAGGGGATAGTCTGCCTTAAACCATATTGACGCATGACTCGGTAAGGGAAAATATAAATGGGACGAGATAGCCCCAACAAAGAAACATAAACCGATACATCAGAACCCCCCGTCATAGTAGTCAAACCCCACCATGGTACCACCCACTTAATAGAACAAATGCCATAAGTAAAAAAGGAGGTCCATTCGGCCTCGTCCTGGCCTTGGTGCAAGTATTTTCGGTTACCCAAGGCTATAGGGCGATAATGTTTAGGATCGGCAGGAGCTTCCAAAAGTCTAAGCCGTTCCACGAGCCAAATCTGCAAAAAACGGGGACGATTAAAAAAATAATAAAAGAAATCGGTTCCTGGTGCGCAGTTTCAACGCCCAGGACCAGGCGCCGAAAATTCCAGCGCCCAGCCCTGGGCGCTGAAACTCATTGTGTACGCAAAAAAAACGTGTATACGTGCGCAAGGAAAAATCGATTACCTGCAGTAATAGGGGGCTTCCCTTAAAATGTTCAGATTTGGCATCCTTCTTCAGCTCATCCGCACTCAGCAAAGTCTCGGCAACAACCAACGGCATAATAGAATAGCAACTTTCCATTTGGCTAATCAAGGGATCAACCTTATGTCACCGAACACGTCATTGTTATTCGACAACAAATAGTGATTCAACAAGCAAAACAAAAGGGCTCGAATATTCAATTTCTGTTCGGTCATATTCTTACTAGGCCTAAAGTGATGTTTTTCAAGTTTTGCCAAGTTAACCTCGTCACCTACAATAATTTCAGCAAACATGTTATCATCTAGCCCTAGGAAAGCCCCTATGGTTGTTTTACCCTCTTCAATAGTGCCAGGGGTAGCAGGAGTAGCATTAGTAGGATAAGCAAGGATCGCAGCAAATTCATCTGGCAAAGGACATATTTCGTTGCCCCGAAAGGCAAAAACATAATGATCGGAGTCCCAAAAGCTTAGGGCAGCATGCAGAAAGTTATAATCAATGTTAATTTGTTGTAAGCCTAAAAGTGCCTCTAAGTGGTATTCTTTTCACAAAGCCTTTTCTGTGTGAGTAAGGGCCCGTAGCCAACGCCTAACAGTCCGTTCGAGTGAGAAAGTAGGGATCGACATGGCAAAAGAAATGAGTAATTAAAACACAGCAAAAAAAGAAAGAAGGAAATTGAGAGTGGTGGAAAATAGGGACGTATCTAGCCCCTATATATTGCTGAACGCACCCAGTGACATCCTGTTCCCATTCGGAAACGTGTTAGGAAATCCGAAAGTCAAATATCACCAGGAAAAGACTTCCAGCGCCCATGGCTGGGCGCCGAAATGTTTAACGCCTAGCCTTAGGCGCCGGAAATGCAGCCCAAGGCCCAGATTTCACAAAACGCGGAACAGGAAAGGACTTAAAACCGTGTTGCTAAACACGAGGCCCTATTGCAAGTAGGATCAAGCCCAAAAGCACCTTTAGCTCCCAAATAAGCAAAAATAAACATTAAAACTTGGTCGAAAGTTAGACTTGTCTCAGAAAATGCTTATGTACACTTTTCAAATCAAAATAAATATCATGGTAATTCTTCGAAACACCAAAAAATGTATGTCTTTAAGTCGTTGGTCCCCTAGATAAAAAATGTTTGTCTGTCAAAGGATTAATCCGGGCCAAGCTAAAACCGGATGTCGCCTGAAAACTGAAGTCGCACTCCACGGCTTCGCTAAAGTAGCACACTACTATAAAAGGTCGCTCGCGCATACGAGCATGACCCCTAACATGATTACAAGATGCGAAAAACGACCGACGAGCCCCAGTGCTTGGGGGCTCGCGAAAAAATATACTCCAACAAGGGGCGCACAATCAAAATCACATTCCCGGACTACGCCATACACCATCTCATGTTTGGATATCTCAAAAAAAAGCGCAGGTTCGACCTCAGAGAAAGGTCGTCATTGACACTTGTGCATGGTCCTCTGATCAAAGACCAAGTAGTGGCAAAAATCGAGCCGTAAAGACTAGCTCAAAACCACGAAAGCAGACGGTCGCAAGACAAAGGTCCGTCTAAACCCGTTGTCAACCCACGTTCAGGTTACAACTAAATCCGAGCATCCCTCGAAAGAATTCGCTCTTGCAAGAATGAATAAAAGAAATTCTCAAAAGAAATCACAAAGAACAAAACTTGCCCATCTTCAGTTGGCAAGATCGCGTCACGAACCACGCGAGTTCCCAAATCAAAAAAAACAAATTCAGGGACGCCCACCCTCAGCGGACAGGGCTCGCCCACCCTCAGCGGGCGGGGTCTGCGTCACTAGCCGCGCAGGTCCTCAGTTTTCGAAAAATAGAATCTTCAAAAAACAAATGAAACAGGCTCGCCATCTTTAGCCGGCGGGGTCTACGCCACAAACCGCGTAGGTCCTTATTTTCAAAAAGCACAAACAAATTTCAAAACAGATTCGTCCACTTCTATCGGACGGGGTGTCCACCCTTAGCGGACAGGCTCGCCATCTTTAGCCGGCGGAGTCTACGTCACAAACCGCGTAGGTCCTTATTTTCAAAAAGCACAAACAAATTTCAAAACAGATTCGTCCACTTCTATCGGACGGGGTGTCCACCCTTAGCGGACAGGCTCGCCATCTTTAGCCGGCGGGGTCTGCGTCACTAACCGCGCAGGTCCTTAGTCGCTGCAGCGATAACTTTCTTTGGTTTTCCGTTTTTCAAAAAACGATGTGAGTAGCCTTTGGTTTTCCGTTTTTCCCAAAAAAACGATGTGAGTAGCCTTTGGTTTTCCGTTTTTCCCAAAAACGATGTGAGTAGCCTTTGGTTTTTCGTTTTTCCCAAAAACGATGTGAGTAGCTTTTGGTTTTCCGTTTTTTCCAAAAAAGAACGATGTGAGTAGCTTTCCTTTTTTCCAAAAATTAAAGTATTGGTTTTCCGTTTTTTCCAAAAAAATAACGATGTGCTAGATTTTCCTTCGTTTTTACGTCCCATAAAGACAAGGGGGTTTTCTCGTTTAGCTAACCCTAAAAATGAGAATCTTTAAAAACATTTTTACCTCGTGATTGGGCTTGGCCAGGCCCAATTACACTTTACAACTTTGATTTCGAAAACATCTGTAGCTACTCCCAATGACAAAGTGAGGGAGTTTCTACGCACCTTTAGATCCTTCCAATGACAAAGTGAGGAAGTTTCTATGCTATCAGTTGACAAATCCCAATGACACGTGAGGGATATGTCGACACTTCAAAGTGATGACCCTTAAGTCAAATGTTTTCACTCGGGGGCTCGTGAGACCCTCGTAGAAAACAGGTCACCATGGCTTGTGTGACGCACTCCGTCTAATACTTTGACCATCGTCTTACTCCAAGACTCAGTCAAAGTGGGGGCTAACTGTAGACACCTACTTTTGTCCCCATTCCCGAAAGGGAAAGGTTCGATGATGAAAACATATATCTCCACTTGACAACGCATCTCCTATAAAATAACGAATCTCAATTCCCCTTTTCACTTCACCCAAAACCTGCTATTTATAGAAACCTGCTATTTATGGAAACCTGCTAAAAATAGTAAATGCCGTAATGGGCAGCTTTTAAAAGTGGCAAGTCATAAAAGATAGAAACCTGTCAGAATTAGGTGTTGCACTCCAACATAAATCCTAAATGAGATAGAAACTGCGAGAATCCTATTCCTAATATGATTCGGAAATAAGAGTTACGTATTAATTAAAATCCTAACGAGCCTAGAGTTCGTAACGGGCCCAGACGCATTCCGTCATGAAATTGATACGCACTAAAAGACTCGATTAAGTTTCAAACACTATGGATTTCAGGAATCCGAATCTGACTAAGAAAACAGCCCAGACCCTATTTTCAACGCCTGGCTCTGGGCGCCAAAATCTTCGGCGCCCAGGCCTAGGCGCTGGAATTACCTGGGTACGTGTTTTTTCCTAATTCTTCGTGGATTAGAGCTCTGCAATTCTATCTTTCCACAAACTCTTTTCTATAAATATAGCCCAAGTTCGACTTGAAATCACAACACACAATTCATATTCTGAGTATTGACTCCAACCCTTAGCCTAAGCCTCACGCTGCGAAATTGTTCACGCGTTCTGTCGTAATCGATCCATAAATCGAACAGAACGTATCCTGTCCCATAATTTGAGATTCGTTAAATAAAAAGGAGAAATAGCAAAGTAAAAGTGGTTAGTTTTCTGAGAACCGTGACGCACCTCTCAAGGGTGCGTCGTAATGTGCCCCTTCGCGAGATTTAATTGCTTTCCTCGCCCTTTTTATGAACTGTTAAACTAACTAAATCTGATTGTTCTACCACGCCTAATAAAGATAATATGTTGGGAAATTGGATTATCATGCTAGGTCCCTTAATGCTATTTAAATCAAATAATCGCGATCGATCTAGTATTATATGTTGCATATTGCTAAAATCAACTCAGATTAGTTTAATAGTTAACGCATGTCCCTTCAATTATTTATGCTGAGCTAGTAAGGATATCCTGCCTCTGGAGTTATCGACGAGCGAGTACTCCTCTCGGTAGTTACAGTTCCTCGAACCCTCAATCTCTACCTTGCGGGTGTATGTTGAGAGATCCCCACACCAGGGATCACAAGGGAACCTACGGCCGTCGTGGTCAAACATAATTGCACTCCCTTTATGTCACGATAACCGGGTTTTGTCAGTTTTTCTCATTGTCGTTAAAACTGAATGGCGACTCCTATATTACTAGTCAATTGGGTGTAAACTCACAGGAAATCCAATTACACTTGATTGAATAAAAAGAATCGTCACACCCACGAGGGACGAGGTCACGCATTAGCCTCGTGCTTTTTCGACCCCCTCACACCTACATTCGTAGGTCCGTACTCCATTCCTTCCAGACTGATTTCACCACCTTGGTTGTTGCGATTACCACCATTGTTAGTCCTAAACTGGAAATTCCCATTTCCTTTGTGCTTCCTAAAATTCCCCTGATTCTGTTGGTTATTTCCTGGATTCGAGCTTCCACCATCCTTTCTCTTTTCAGCACTACCATTCTTCCTTTTTTGTAACCCATACAGGGGAGCATCTTTTCCGTACAGGGTGTCTAACGAGGTAAAGGTCTCTCCAGACAACAACTGTAAATCCATGGTTAAACCATTCTCAAATCTTTGATCCCTGAGCTCCTCCGTTGCCACCACTTCAGGTGCAAACCTAGACAGCTCTATAAACTTAGAATAGTATTCCGTCACAGACAGACCTCCTATTTTGAGTTCAATGAACTCCTGCGCCTTTTGCTTCTTCAGGTAAGGTGGGTAAAACTTGTTCCTTAGTGCAGTTTTGAATGCTTCCCATCCAAAGTTAGGTGTGGCTCTAAGGGTGTTTTCACATCGTTTCCACCATAAATAAGCTTCACCGCTTAGATAGTACACAGCACTATTCACCCTAAGGTTTTCGGGGCAATTCACAGCTACAATGAGTTTATCAAACTCTCTCAACCAGTTCTCCAACACACTTGGTTCAATCTCTCTGCTATAGAGTGGAGACTTGCTTTGAGCTATTTTCTTAAACATTTCCCCAGCCGGATCATGCATTGGGTTTGCTCTGGGTTGAGTTAGGTCACGAACTACCTCAACTAGTTATCTAACCACTTCAGAAATCTCTTGGCTAGCCATATCCCTTCTCCTGAATAAATAAAAAGGCTAACTTTAATATTGGTTGGACATGACATCACTAAGGCACTAGTTCGACAACGAACCTACTCACAACAAGAACACATTTAAGCGCAACCTAGGGGGAAAGAGTTGGCGCCACTTTTGGGCCTTCTCACCCCACTTTCGATGAAAGTAGATTTAGATGGTTGCTACAAAACCACCTTGCACATAAAATTTCATTGAAGAAATAACAAATACTCCCTTTGCGATTCCCACAATACTTAGGATTGAGAATTAAACTTAAAGGATAACGAAAAAGGAAATTCTATTCTTTTATTAAAACTCCAATGAATAAGTCTTACATCCACTAATGCCATAACATTTATTCTCCAACTATAATAAAACTAAAACCATAAATAGTAGCTTTGCCACTTTATTAATCAACGAAAAATAAAACTAAGGATTACATTTCTCTAGAGACTAACGTCATCACGACGATCATTTCTTTCCTTGTATTGCTCTGGAGTAAAGTCTCGATCATTAGGATCATCCAAGTCTTCTTCCGGATCCGAGTCTTCATCCATAGCCTCATCATTTTGCTGTGGCTCACTATCAACCACATTATTCTCTTCAAGCTCATCTTCAGATCCACTGGATATCTCAATGGTTGGTTCAGGAACTATAGGGTTAGGATTTTCAATCTCTACCACATCATCATCACTATCCTCCTCAACATCACTAGCTTGCTCATCATGGATCATGCCATCCTCACCATCACTTTCTATTCCTCCATAGCCCATACCTAGACCCGCAGAATACTTTCCATCCTCATAGCTAATTTCCGCAACCTCTAGGATATTAGCAAGAACCTCAGAATCATACTTCCACCTACCATCACTAGTCCCATATTTGTACCAATTAGGGGTACCATCACCATAATGCATGTCACTGAACCTATTCTTGAGGTCTATGTAGGGGTTTTTATGGGGTAAACAATGTATAACCATACTAGCCATCATATCTTTGTGCCTAAGGTGGGGCATATCCTTGGTCGAAGCCAAATAGTCACAAGCAAACACGATCTTTTGAACATACGTGCGAGGAGTCTCATTATCCATCTTCTCTAAGTATCCTAGACTGGTGAACTTAGAAGGTAGCATCATTAATTCCTGAAAATTCACAACTCAAAAGTCTTAATAACGCGTTTCCATAGAAATCCCAACCCCAAGGGATACAATAAATAGTTTGTGGAGCCATACAATTTCAATGCACAAATATATGCTCAACATGAAATATGATGCAATTAATCACATAAAGCAAGATAAAAACATGATTAGAACATATACATGGCAATTAATATTCCACATAATCACATAAGATGCATACTTAAACTAATATGCCCTTTCTTAATCTACCCGTTTCTCACTTGAAAATAATATTAATTTTCGAAATTAATTAAGAAATAACTCATAACTTTGTTGAAATTATTTAAATTAAAATCGAAAATTAATAAAAATTATTAATTAATTAAATAAATGAATAAATAAATTTCGGATAATTTAAAATAAAATAAAAGAAATCCGAAAAATAAATAAATTCGAAGAAAATATTCGAATAAATAAATAAATAAATAACTAAAATAATTCGGATATTTAAATAAAATAATTTCCGAAATTATTAAAATAAATTCGAATTAATTTAGAAATTATCGAATAAAAAAAAAATTCGAAAAAAAATTAATTAATTTTTACGTAATAATCCAACTATTCAACTCATTTCAAACGACCCAAAATAATTGATATTTGACCTTTAAAATATTGAGTACTCAAAATAATACGTTTTGACTTTAGGAAAGTAATTTTCGAAAATCTTAAAGTTCCGCAATCGTAGTTTAAGGATTTACCACTTTGCACTATTAGTTAATGCAAAGCAGCTCTCAAACTAGAGCTCTGCAAATACCACTTTGTAACACCCTAATAAATCCTTGCTTTTATAAAACCATTTTCCAACTTAAAATAAAGGAATTACTAAAGTATTACCGCCACCGTGATAACGGTTAAGGCTATTACCAGAATTACGCAGGGGAATTAAATGTCAACTAACTTTTAAAAACCATAATTAATGAAATATTGAGGCCTCCTTCAATTTGGAACCATAATGGCCCAAAATCCAAAGTATAAAAAGTTCAACAATTTCAAACGTAATTAAAGTATTAAATAAAATAGTTTCAAAGAACGAAAACATGCAACTCTCTCAATCATCCCAAGCCACATGATTTCGATCGTACTTGATCTACCAACCTGCTATATTATTCTACTCCCCAACAATGCAAATGCAAATGATGGATCATCATAGGGTCATTAAGGCAAAGGCCATGACCAGAAACACACAAAGCACGTTGTCAGCAAAAGCTGAGTACTTACAAGCATAGAGTAAATGAAACTAAAACATGCATCACTCACTAAGTACTAATCAACATGCAAAAGCCATATAATAATTAACAAACAATCATGAGATACAAGACTCGACTCTTGACTCGACTCTTGACTCACAATTTAATTAGAATAAGCTTCGAACGGGCCAAAAGAATATTCCATAAAGGAAATGTGATGGGAGCCAACCATACACCAAAGAATAAATAATAAAATCGGGCCATACCGAGTGTCGGGCCATACCGACGGAATTCCTGCGCATAATATAAATGAAACAACGTCTTGTGTCCACTACTACATTTCTAGTCAGATGCAACGCCTAAAATTGTTGCATTAGGCATAAAAACCCGTCGCATTAGACCTAATGCGACGCCAAATGACCCTTGCATCCGGTGGCGTTGCATTAGGCCTAATGCAACGTTCAATGACCTGATGCAACGGAAAATTAATACCGTTGCATTAGGTTTCCACCTAATGCGACGGTTTGTAGATGGAGTGTCGCATTAGTTCTTTAGCTAATGCGACGGGTAATTAAGGTAATGCGACGGTTTATTTAGCTAATGCGACGGCTCATTTTAGCTAATGCGACGGGTAATTTTAGCTAATGCGATGGGTACATACAATAGCTTAATGAAATAATGCAACGCCTTTTCTCTAATGCAACGGTTAATGATAATAATAATAATAATATATAATAATAATAATAATAACAATAATAATAATAATAATAATAATAATAATAATAATAATAATAATAATAATAATAATAATAAAAACAAAAGATTTTCATTGACTTGAAAAGTAATATTACAATATTAGTGCCCATAGGATGCCTGCATTACAAAATAGTTGTTCACTAATTAATTTAGTGTTTTTAATGACAAAAGTACATAAAATTAAAATCCATAGAAACAAATTCAACGTTACTAGCTAGGAATTACAAAACGACCCAAAACAAATAAGAGCCTCCACCGTCTTATTGCTAGATCTACATTTCTTCTCCATTTAGCGCACCATGCTCCTGCAAGTTTAAATCACGAATGAGCACAAATTAAAGATGGTACAAGTTTAAATCCAAAAGGTGTTGAATGTGGGGCAATTAGAAGATCTTAGAATGTTTAAATCCTAAAAAACGGAGCAATATTGTAATAATAAGGGTGAAGCTGACAGAAAGCAAAGAACTCTTTTCCTGTTAATTAGTGAACCAAAACTTCTTGGTTAATAAAAAAAGATGGAAAAACTCAGAGAATCAAGAAAAAAAAGGGTTCTTAATAACAACAATATTAATTGTTATGATCATAACACCAAAAACAAAGGCAATAGATATAAATCCAGTGCATGAACTATTGCCACCTAGCTACAAGACATACAACAATTGAGGGAGTTATACTTTACAGTAACTCTAGGAATTAAGTAGAGAAAAGATAGAGAGAGAAGGCATTGTGTATTCTGAAGAGTGTAAGTGAGAGTTGTACTTAAATAAGGATTGATGATAATTGACCGGGGGAGAAAATACGTTGCCCAGGCAATACGCCATTGAAGACCCCGGGTACAATCTGCAAGGAGTTCATAGGTACCAATATGTGCATTCATTTCGAAAATCTCATAAAATTTACCAATAGGATGTAACAGTTGCTCATAAATCAATCAATTTTATAAATTTGCATTCTGCGAGAGCACATATGATTCACGTTACTCATCTCCTAGTAAACTAAAAGTTGTTGAAACACAAATTTGAAGTCGTATTATGCATTATAGAGATGATCAAGAATAGAGATAAAATGAACTAAGCAAATGTCAACCAAAATAAACTATTGCCAAACCATAACATTAAGCAGCAAAGCAGTGGATCATGCACCATAGTCCTCTAGCTAACTCAATAATTCGATCTAACTTTCCTCTAGCCTAACTGATCAGATGAAATGCACCATACCAACTCTCCCATGCTGAAAACGTATGCAAGAAGAAAGACAAAGAAGCCAACAGTACAAGACAAGGAGACAGCAGCAACAACATTGGCAGAAGGAGGGAACGACCTCACTTAGTGGAAACGGCCCTATGGCTCATTAATGCATTTTGTCCCTGTCACTTAGCTTTAATTGTTTTTGTCTCATATTAGAATTCTGTATATAAAAAGAGAAAGGGAGAGAAGAAGGAATTCATCTTGGAAATCATTGATATTGTAGGAGAGTGAGACCTCTCGAAAGTCTCTAAATGGTAACAAGCTTTAAGCTTTTATTCCTAAATATTATAACTACCTTTCTCTCTTATTCCCTGTTTTTTTGTGAGTTTACTGTAAGGAAATTCTGAGTTCCTTGAATCAGAATAACAAGAAGCAATGATCAGCAATATTAGGAGATGAGTAACGTATATACATTAGACCAGCAGCAACTATTAGACCAGCAGCAAGAAAGAACAAAACAGAAGCAACAAAACAGAATGCAACTATTAGACCAGCAGCAAGAAAGAACAAAACAAAAGCATCAAGAAAGAACAATTACAAACTATTAGACCAGCAACAACTATTAGACCATCAGCAAGAAAGAACAAAACAGAAGCAACTATTAGACCAGCAGCAAGAAAGAACAAAATAGAAGCAACAAATACAAACAAAAATTGTACAGGTATTCCTTGGACTACCAGCATCTACTGAAGCAACAAATACAAACAAAACAGAAGAACAATGGATATCGGTTCAAGCTGGACAGATCTTCCTTGGACTACCGATGCTGCTAACAGTGGTTTTATACCTCCAGATGTTCTTATATCTCAAGTGCTTCCTACTATCAAGGGTTCCGCTAAATATGGAGGAGTTATGTTATGGTCGAAGGCTGACAATGGGTATAGCAGCGCTATTAAAAGCAGTGTTTAAGTTGAATCATTATTGTCTCCAAATATATAGATAATATCAGAATAAGGATGATAGTAAGATAGTAAGTTGAACCATTATTGTCTCCAACAAATCACTGAGATAATATTGTGTGGCGGATAGCAGAAGCTCAGAGTACAACTAACAGGAATAAAATTCACTACTATGTACTCATCTAGGATAACAAATAATTCACATGACAAGAACCAATTTATCATAAGCTCCTAGAGATGTGAGATACCTAAACAATAACATCAGAGTGTATAATTTGCATCTCCTTTACAGAATCTTGGTCACTTAATAATATTTGATCCGTGGATGAAACTGAGTTGAACTACATGCCCATGTCTACGGTAATTTAGAACTTAAAAGTGCCTCAGAAACAATAATAATACTTGAATCGTTTTATTCTGCACTTCTTAAATGCATAACTCCCTGACACTCCGCAACCAGGGAGATGGACAAGACAAAGGAAAAACACAACAAAAATGCAAGCATAATCTGCAGAAAATAAGTTATTGGAAAACGACAATATATAGCTTCCTGATTAGAGCCTGCCAGGAAGATTTTGCACAAGAAAGATCCTGGAACGGTTTGCATGAATTAATAATAAATACGTACTTTCGACATGATAAAGCAAATACAAGAGATTGTAGGTCTGCTTATTATGTCATTGTTCCTAATTATTAATCCACATATCAAGAAAACACAAAAAACACTAAGGTAATGTTCTGTGGCGAAGAGCAGAAGCTCCAAGAACAACTAACATGAATCCCATTCATCATAAGCTCTATAGATGTAAGATACATCAAAGTTCAAACCTTCAAATACAAACATTTAGCAAAACAGTAATGTAAAAGAAAAGAGCAAACCTGTCAAACTTGGTCCGTCTGAAGAACACTCGAGGCCATGAATCCTCAAGCACCCATCAACATCAGCTTTAGCAAGCAAAGGACTATCACTAGCGCCAAACCCAACAGGGTTCCATTTAATATCAAAAATACCAGCAGTTTCGACACTACTAATTCGATTAAGACTGCGGCTACTACCATTGACATCAAACAAAGAGATGCTCCCTGATCGACATAACATAGTTCATACTTCGTATATTGAAGTATAACATTCTGATAATACCAAGTTCATGCTGCACCCCTTCTAACATCTTTCATATTACATTTGCCTTAAACATTTTGAGTGGGAAACCCCTAAATCTATTTTCTAATCCAACTCATCTGGATATCTCACTCCCTATGACATGAATAATCCAATTTTAAATTTCATTGCTGATACACAGAACTTCTTTTTAGATTCAAGCCACACCTCAGAGAGCAATTTTATATTTGACTTGCTGAAAGCAAAATTTCATCTTACGAAAAGTTCAGTAAAACTAAATCAGATATACAATTTACTGAATATCTTACAATAATCAACTATGAAGAAATTTAAAAAACGTGTAATTATGCTTACTAGAAAAGGGGGAAAACAGAACAAATGTCAAACCAACACAAAACTATCCAAAATTTAATACACGAACCAGAATTGTGAGTTGATTACATACCGTGAATTTCTCCTCCTAACTTGTTCGAATGCAAAGCCCCAATTCAACCCTCCAACTCGACGAACACACTATTTCAAGCAGCGATGTGAGAGGAAATTTCGCAGATGATTTCGCGTTCGAATTTCGCAGAGAATTTCGCAGCCAGTTGCAAGAATTTCGAATTAAGCTCGAGCCTAATTGTGAATCGCAGACCAAATCGTTAAACTTAGCCAAAGTTTTGATGAAACCCTAACAACGTAAAGAAAATCGATCTACCTATTTTCTCTCTCCGAGATAATTAGAAAAGGAAAGTGCAGTACGTCTGTACGTGTTTGCGTGTGTTTTTTATTTTTTACTTTTATTTTTTTTGAAAATTTCAAGTGGGTTGGTTTTGAAAATTTGTGAAAATAATGGGAGGGAATAACGTAATAGAAGGCGGGCAAATATTAATTGGTATGCCGTTGCATTAGCCTAATAGGCCGTCGCATTTGACCCTCTATTGCAACGGCTTAGAGACACCGTTGCATTAGTCCGGGTTTAAAATGTTATACAAGACACCGTCGCATTAGGGCACTCTATTGCAACAGTTCTCGGTAAGGTGTCGCATTAGCCTTTTCTTGACCGTTGCACCTGAACAAAAATGTAGTAGTGTATCATTAGTAGGAGTACGAGATTTCCGGCAAGACTCCCCCCATTGTTCATACTCAAGGTATATACGTTCCAAGAGTTTTGAAGCTTGTTCCGGTTGCACTTTACATTTATTAATATTTTAATAAAGGCGAACTCAAGACTCGACAACATGCATACACACAATTAATAAACAACAACCAAAACAATCTTATTTTAATTGCTTTAGGACTTGTGATCAACCAAGCAGACACTTGTGATATTACTACCATGTTCCTCCTCACCAAAGTGAGACTCCACATCATGCACATTAACATGAGGGTTGTGCCCTTGCACGACAAATCCTAATTCATTTCATACAAAATATTCCCAACTGAACCCTACATGTGCGGTGGCTTACGTGAGCTAACCCTTCACATGTGGTAAAATAAATAGTACAACGAAGTACGAATAATTGGCTCAAAGTATGCTAGACATCCCGTACAATAGCATACAAATAAATAATCCATCTCTTGCATGTGAAATAAACCATACATGCATAAATATTGAACAACATGATTGACAATGGAATCCATACTCATAATAATTTCAACATGCTTGTTCAACCAACAATTCAATAATTCCAATAATATTAATCCACATGATCGTTCACCAAAACATATATGAATTCACATAATATAATCCACATCATCAACAATCATGTAAAGTCATTGACAAAAGGTGTGGTCGCCCTAGACTTGTACGTACCTTGAATACCTAAGCGTAGGGGCCACTTTGCAATAACGAGCACTCAACTAGAAATCACCTCCTATCATCAAAATAATGAAACTTAAATTATTTCCATGTTCATTAAATTTCCAGCAACTTTATAAAAATGAAAACCTCCTTTAGACTTTAGAATTCAATCGTTTTTCAATAATAAAATCGTCTCTATTTGCGAAATCAATCCCTAGTACAAAAACATACTTCTTCCGTCTTAAAAATCAATAAAAATCAACACTTTAAACCTTTATTCAAATCTGAAAATATAATTTATTATCATAATTAAAATCATCACCTAATTATGCTAATCAATTGACTCATTAGGTCTAGGTTAAAACCCTAACTTGAAAATTCCAATAAAACTAGTTTAATATCATAAAATCAATGCTTTATTAAATAAACAAATCTGAAAATTCATCCTTGGATAATTAAAACAAACCTAATGAATCACAACACACAAAACCACGGTATTCATAACCGGTTCCCAGCATTTTAATTACTCAAAACAATATTAATATAATAATTTAAAATACGGAATTTAAATAGAATAGGTAAGGAAGAAGAGAATTATACCAATCCGGCCTATAGCACGGAACAACCACGAATATGATGTGATTGGGCGAAAAGAATTGAACAACGAACGAACAACACACACGAGCGTGTGTGTGCGTAGCAAGGGTGACGAGCAACGATGGGCACGAGCGGGGAGAAGGGCGCGCGCGCGCTGGGTGCGAACGAGAGCGAGAGGGCAAGCGGGGGGTGCAGCACCGTGCGCGAGGGCACGAGCGAGATAGAGGGGAAGTAGGGGTGTGCACTGAGCACACGAGTAAGGGGACGAGCAAGGGTGTGCGCGAGCACACGAGCAACAAAGGCACAGCAGCAGCGCAGGGCATGAGTGCTGCTGCGGCTGCGGGCGAGAGAGGAGAGGCGAGAGAGTGTGTGGGCGAGAGGCGGGCACGAGGGCACGAGGCCGTGCGGGTGCAGCACGAGGGCACGAGGCCTTGAGGGCGTGCGGGTGCCGAGCAAAGAGAGAGGAGAGATGGGGTGAGGGGCAAGCAAAGCAAAAGAGGCTTTATGAAATTTTAGGGGTTCATTTAATGATGAGGAGTCCTATTTATAGGCTCCTTATTGTTAATGGGCTAGGCTTAGGAAATTAGAATTGGGCTTAGGGAATTAAATGATTGGGCTAGCTTAGGACTTGAATTAAATTCTTTTGATTGGGCTCGTTTAATAAAACGAATTGGACTTTTCATTTAAAACCCGAAGCCTTTAAAAATCATTTGCAACTCATTTAATTTCCCGACTCAAGAATTAAATTCGTTTCGTAATTAATTAAAATAATAAATACTCCAATTAATTAGAATACATTAAATGAAATACATTTAAGTATTATTCAAATGTTAATAAATCGTAAAATGTTTTTATAAATATAATAAAATATACTTATAAATATTATAAAAATACGAGGTATTACATCGAGCCACTGGTTTTTTCTCATCATGAGACAACACCTCTTGATAGTTTTATGGCTCTCCATCTTCACTAACTAGAATGAACTCTGAGCTTGGATACTTTGTTGAAGGTTTACGCTCTCTAGTGGACCTTCGAACATGTGTATCCTCCACTTGAGGGGTAGGTTGCACCCCCTGCTCATGAACCTCTTCATGAACCACTTCCTCATGTACATCTTCCTCATGGATTTCTTCATCAGATGAAGACTCATCAAGATCATCATCTTCATCAACATGATCTGGTACATTATCATCAGGTTGTACCTCACCAACATCATCATTTACATCATCAAGTACATCCTCAACATTATCATTTGCTGGCTGAATAACAGGAGGAGTAGAAGTAGAACCATTAGTAGTATCAAAAGACAAATCTGAAGTAGAAGTGTACCTTGTGCTCAGAAGATCTACACCCTTCTCGTGCTCAAAGAATACTACATCTTTTCTTCTCACTATCTTCTTCTTTTCTGGATCATAGAGTCTGAAACCATACTCTTCATCCCCATACCCAAGAAATACACATGGATTGGATTTCGAATCAAGCTTTGACCTCTACTCTTTAGGCATATGCATGTATGCCTTGCTTCCAAAAACTCTAAAATGCGAATAAGTGGGATCACGTCCCTTCCATGCTCTCTCTGGAATGTCAAGACCAAGAGGAATCTATGGAGATTGATTAATCAAATACACGGCACATTGCACTACTTCGGCCCAATATGTCTTAGGAAGATCAGACATTCTAAGCATGCACCTCACCTTCTCTACAATGGTTCTGTTCATCCTCTCAACAACTCCATTATGTTGTGGTGTGCCGGACATTGTCTTCTCATGTCTAATGCCATGTTGTGAGCAATAATACTTGAACTCATTCGAAGTATACTCACTACCATTGTCAGATCGAAGACACTTCAACTTTCTTTCGGTCTCCCTTTCTGCCATTGCAAGAAACTTTCTGAAAATCTCGAACACTTGGCTTTTTGTCTTCAACATATACACCCAAGTTTTTCGAGTAGCATCATCAATAAAAGTGACAAAATATCTATTTCCACCAAGAGACTCCACCTCAATAGGACCACAAACATCGGAGTGAATTAACTCCAACTTTTCTTGCCTTCTAGTAGACTTCCTAGAAAAGGAAGCTCTATGCTGCTTACCTGCCAAACAATGATCACAAGGGTCAAGTGAAACTGATTTATCAACAAGAATAAGAGATTTACCTGCTAACAGTTTGATCCCCTTGTCACTCATATGCCCTAGCCTTCGATGCCGCAAATTTGGAGAGTTCTTTTCTTCAACTGTATTCAGCTCACCAGAACATACACTCAAGTATGTCTTATACAAAGAGCAACACAACTCGCCACGAGCAACTATCATCGAGCCCTTAGACAATTTCCACTTACCATCACCAAAGGTGTGTCGGAACCCTTCTAGATCAAGGACATTTGCAGACAACAAGTTAAGGCGTAAATCAGGAATATGGCGTACATTCTTCAATGTAAGCATGCACCCAACACTTGTCTTCACAAGAATATCACCTAATCCAATAATGCTAGATGAGCTCTTGTTCCCCATCTTCACACTACCAAAATCAACAGATTGATAGTTCGTGAAATACTCCCTTTTGGGAACACAATGATATGAAGCACCTGAATCTACAAGTCAGTCTGTGTCTGAACTATCTACATGATGACACTCACTAGTTGCACAAATCAAAGCGACCTCATCATTACTCTTAGAAGCGGTTGCTGCAGTATTTTTATCATCTCCCTGATTTTGTGATTCTTGCTTCTTACCTTGTTCTCTCTTTCAATGGTAGCAAAACTTTTTGATATGGCCAGGCTTGTTGATGTAATGACACGTCCTAGTCTCTTTGTCTCTAGACTTGACCTCCCCTTTGAGTTATCACGACCTTTGGGACCTTTACTCTTGCTTCTTCCACGATTCTCAACAACAAGAGCATGTGAATTATCAACTCCCATCTCCTTTCTTCTAATTTCTTCATTGAACATGCTTTCTTTGATCACATCCAAAGATAAAACACCTTCTGGAGAAGAGTTACTAATAGTCACAACCAAGGTTTCTCAACTATCTGGCAAAGAACTCAACAAGAACAAAGCCTGCAATTCATCATCAAGAACAATCTTCATAGTAGTCAGCTTGTTAATAATATCCTGAAAGTCACTCAAATGCTCACAAACAGACTTTCCACCTTTCAATTTCAAATTAACAAGTCTCTTGATTAATGAAGCTTTGTTATGTGCGGTCTTCCTTTCATAAAGACCCTCCAATTTCTTCCACAAATCATACGGGTCGAACTACTGAGACACATGGTTGAAAATGCAAATATCAACCCACTGCCTAATAGTCCCCAAAGTTTTCCTCTTTAACTTTCCTCAATCTTTCTTGTCCATCTTCTCTGGTTTTTGAGGTTTAGAAATGGTGCCATCGACTTTTGTGGTTGTTTCAATTGGATCATACAAATCTTTGCAATATAGCAAATCCTCCATCATCGGTCTCCATATGAAATAATTGGTTGATGTCAATTTAACCATTGAACTACCTCCACTCTACTACTAGACTCCATAACAATGATCAAATTAAACCCCGCTCTGATACCAACTGATAGGACCCTAGTAGTAAATCAACTACCTATAAGAATCACCTCTAAGACAATCAACCAAACAATGCAAATCCAATGCACCACAAATAAACCACCAAACAAATAACCAAGAGATCAACCAATAATGGACAGCAAGAAACAATCAAATGCGGAAGAACAAAATCAATCAACAACACACGAATTATACGTGGAAAACCCCTTCGATGTAAAGAGAAAAACCACGGGACTTGTGAGGAGTCCACCCTTGTCACCTTCTCTTATTATGATAAAATTGAGGGAAAAAGAACCCAAATCATACATACAAATGTTCACAACCCACCAACACTTCTATAGTTCCATACATAAGATATGAATAATTAAGAGACAAGAGATGAAAGATATCACCAAAAACGTAGATTCTGTCCAGCGGCGACAACGGACAAATCAGAGCTTGAAACGACGATCCAACCGTTCAAAATGAGGCCCTATGTATCCTCAACAATCTGACCAAAAATCAGCACGAGCTGACCATTCAATCTCCGGCAAACGGCAGTTTTCTGATGACTACCCTGAAAGCTACGAACCCTGTCTTCTCTTTCTCTCCTCTCCTCTCCTTTTTTTGTGTGTTTTTAGATCTGATTTTTTCTCTCAGCTGACCTAACTCCTCTTAGGTCATAACTAAACATCAAAAACAATCCAAGGCTTCTAAGATAAGCCAACCAAATAAGCCCCAATGGCCCAATTGGACTAAAAACATAACCCAACATTTTAGGCTTACGAACACAAGATAAATGACTTACTTATGCAACAAGTGGGCTGGACCCACAACAATGGGGTGATATTATGATTAGCCCTAATCATTAAATTAATGATATTCTGTTTCACATAGGTACTTAACGTTCCCTAAAAAAAGTACTTAACTATTTAACCGGGTAACAAAACACTAGGAGTATGTTCTGTATCATTTTTTATTTCTATTTTTCTGTTTTTAGAAAACTAAATATAAAATTATGAAAACCACATAGGCCTTGACCCAGTAATTAAGATGGAGGCCCTGTCTACAATAGGTCTCTGATTCGAATCTTATCATCCCCATTTGTTATTTATATTGTCCTTGTATCTCATTTGCACCAAAAAATAAGTAATTTCTTTTTTTAATAAAAAGATCTTGCACGCACAAGGTGTACAAAATTTACTGTACATCGAAATAACTTTTGGCCGTTTTTTTGTAACTTTTAAATTTTAATATGTTTTTATTAACTTTCCAGTTATGAATAAAGTTGATGGATAACCATTTTAGAGGGTGAAATAGTTAACTTAATACACTATTAGTGATTTAAAGGAATGTTTTTTATTAAATGGAAAATTTTTATCACTCAGAAATATACTTTTACGTAAATCAAGGTAATTTTTAAACATTTTGAGTTAACTTTTACTATGATGTGTGATATTTATTGTACAACACTTATAAATAAGAATTTGTATTTTTTTTATTGTCATTTTTTTTAACAGACACTTTTACTATAATTATGACTATTTTTAAGTTTGTGATTCAATTTTAATCACTTGACTGCAAAAATTATTCAACCAAAAACTGAACAATGAACATTAAAAAAAAAAATATATATCGTCTTTGATAAATCTTTTAATTCTATATGCAATAATTATGCCCATACAATATTGTATTTGGTATTCTAGTATTCTATTTATTTTTGTTAGTGTGAATGCCTTAAATTTTGAAAGCTCCTTCGTAGAAGATACCTCCCTTTTTATGGAATGCGTTAGAATATGTTAAAAGATTTTGCATTTAATTCTCAACTTCAATAATTAAATCTAAGTATTGAATAGCTGCATACACAAATTCTTTTATTTATAAGTGGTGTACAATAAATATTGTACATCGAAGTAAATGTTGACTCAAAATGCTTAAAAGTTATATTTTTATATGTAAAAGTTATCTATTTTTTTTGTGATAAAATATTTCATTTGAATAAAAACTATTTCTTCAAAATCACTAATAATGTATAAATTAATCATTTAACCCTTTAAAATGTTTAACTATCAACTTTTTATTTTTACAATACAAAAGTTATAAAAGACTGCATAAAATTTATCTTGGTGTACAATAAATTTATTGTACACCTTGTGCGCGAAAGAACTTTTGTAGTTGCATATTTCAGAATAGTATATAAATTAATGTTTGGTCCGGGCGATATTTCGGATTACTACTTCGAAATCATATATTTTGGTAAGCATTATGTAAAAAGTTGGGGTATATTATATGCTTAGATGTTTCAAGTTATATGTATTTACGTGCAATAAAGATCAATCTAATGGTTGGTTATACATGTTATACATGGTACTCCGTACATATTCTTTGCTAAAGAAATGATGTGACATGTTCTAATGATTAGAGGTTTCTACGTAACACGTATACATTATTAGAGTCGCTTTTTTTTAATATGAAAGTATATTAGTATAGATAATCTAACCAATGCCAAAATATTAGGACATACGTAATAGTTGTTTAACTTTTAATGGAAAGAACTATCCAGAGAACGGGAATTAAATAAGCCATCGACTTGCTCAGAGCATGAATAAGGGGAGGCTCTTAGAGCATGAATAAGGGGACACTTTTAAGGAGAGAAAAAAAATAAGAGCTAACTCTTAGGTAGGAAACTAGTATAGTACCCGTGCGATGCACGATTTATAATCTAAATATAAAATTGTATAAAATCTGGTAGACAATTATCATCGAAATAGAGTTTATAGATATTCTCCAATTAAAAAAATAATTAATGATTGATAAATTTGTATTTCTCATTCGGTGTCTTACTTATTAAAACAATTTTAAAAAATAAGGGTACATAGATAAAATTATTTTCATTCTCATTCACCACTTGTGTCAAGTATAAATGTATCTCACCCGCCCTTCACTTTGATAGTAATACCCACTCAATATTCGCACAGTCACCCTGTCAATCTCATGACCCTATCACTTAACATCTATCTAGACCATTTACTTTATTGAGTTAGATATGACTTTGAGGCGGGGCAGGGCTACGATAGAAACGATAGCCAACCCTCCCAACCCCATCTCGAGAGGTACAAAATAAAATCCCCTCTTCATCACGTCCCTTCCCGTGTATCCACACCCACCCCTAGACTTGACCTTTTTTTTTTGGTAAGAGAGTTTTGAATTTTAAAACCCTATTATATAGAACATCTGGAAAAAAATTGTCTGATTATAGTTATTGAGTAAATAAACAAAACATTATAATATGTAAGTTAATAGTACTTTATTTTATACATTCATAATCAATCATATGAAGTTTATACCCATCCACCAAAAATCTCTTTTTGTTAGTCAACATCAGTGAATCATCTACGTTTAACTTTGTTGTCAGACTAATACCAAATTCAAACTCGCCCCATCATCATATGTGATTCACCATTTACATATATACATTTTATTTTGCACGAAATTTTAAAGTGGTATTGCAATCATTTACATTAATATATATAAAACATTTTGTTGCAAACACATTAATAATAAGGAAACTTAATCATCTCGATCGTATAACTTTGGACATAGTTAATTGGTTACGATATGTTAGTCAAAATTTCAATAAACATTCTCTTAAGACTTCAATAATATGAGAGACTAAATTTTATCCGTGCTATGTATAAACATATTACGATGATGAGAATGTGGTAAAAATTATTTTTGATATTTAATAGGAAGTGCTCTCAAGAAATCCAAAGAGTGTGCTGCTCGGTTGCTAATAAGTATAGTCTTTTCTCTAGCACTTGGGTTGTACTAGCTCACCATCTTCTTCTTTACCATATCAAAGTACATTGTGCCCAACTTTTTCACAAACGGGGGGTTGGTACAACACGACAGATATCAAGAGGATCAAAATAACACAAACCCGAAATCTATTCAAAGCTAAATCACATGCATGACAAAATCAGAGGCACCGCAATGGAGAAGCAATATAATCTGTTCTTGAGACCAAGAGACTGTAGACGCGTGGCAACAAACACATATGCAGAAAAATCTTGCGTGGTATAGACTCTAAAGCTACCAAACTGAAAAGACAGATTGGCACAACGCCACTGCCAATCACCAAAGACAACGGCCCCATCTACACTAATCACATGAAGAACGTTCCTTAAGGCATGGTCAAATGTAAGAGGAGCAGATCCGCACATATTTGGGGGATAAGTCTGAAGAGAGAAGTACAATCGACTGATTTTGTAACTATTATTATTATGTAAGAGGAGCAGACCCTCGCATGTTATTATTATTATTATTATTATTATTATGCGAAACCACCAAAACGTTACAAGCTTAACAAGTTACAAAGATCAAGTAAACTACAAGAAGTTGGAGGGGAGCCGAGATACAATATGGGCCCCCACTCGCATGTTGTTATTATTATTATTATTATTATTATTATTATTATTATTATTATTATTATTATTATTATTATCATCTTCATCATCATCATCATTATCATTATCGGAGGGAATAAATATTAAAAGGATAAAATTGTATTTTCACCCATTAAATACGGACATTTTTAGGAAAATACGGACGTCATTTAAAAATCACTTATTTATTTACATATTATTATAATAATGTATAGTATAACACTATAACATGAGTACAGTGATGGAAGTACTCTGTATGAGTCAAGGTCAAATTATCAATTACGTGATAAATGGATGATAGATCAAGCTGAATTCATGGGGGGAATAACATTTATTTTTTAAGTACAGAGTAATAGTTTATCTATCTAGCTAAACCATAATTTCAATAATGTACTTTCTTTTTAAAGGGCTTACTATTTACCGCCTCATATTACTCAAAACCGTCCCATTCATTTATCCATTTACCCTTCTTTATTTACCCCCCTCATTCAACATTTACCCATATACCCGCCCCAAATCTAACCAACACCGCCGGCCACCACCTCCGGCCACCATCGTCGGCCACTACCATCAAGTCGTAGGCGACAAAATGGCCGAGTTTTCACAAGAGTTTTTATTTTGTCCGGAATCTTTTTTTAGAAACATATAATTTTTAGCTTGTACCATGGTACATGCTTATGAATTTTAAGCTTGTACCATGGTACAGACTTATGAGTTTTTAGCTTCGACCATGGTATTGACTTACGCAGTTTAAGTTTGAACCATGGAAGGAGCTAAAAATTCATAAGCATGTAACATGTTACAAGCTAAATATTCATAAGTCCATATTATTTAAAATTTTGATTTGTTGTTGCATTTGATTTAATGTAACTGGAAAAAAAAATAGAGACTTATGAATTTTTAGCTCCTTCCATGGTACGTTCTTATGAATTTTAAGCTCATTCCGTGGTACAAGTTAAAACTCATAAGTCTATACCATTGTACAAGCTAAAAATTTATAAGCCTATACCATGGTACAAGCTAAAAATGCACAAGTTAAAAACTCTTGTGAAGGCTCGGCCATTTTGTCGCCTACGACGTGATGGCGGTGGCCGGAGGTAGTGGCCGACGATGGTGGCCGGAGGTGGTGGGGTGGTGTGAGAGAATTGGAAAGTAAGATTAAGTAAGGATACTAATGGAAAATACGGGAAAATAGTGGGGCGGTTTTGAGTAATATGGGGCGGCTTTTAGCGCTCCACTAAAAGAAACATCCTAATACGCAAAATGGACTAATAAACAAGAACATAGGGAGTACAATTTTTGTCCTATAATATGTTAATTTGACCGGTCAAAATATTAATTAAATATATTTCTCATTACTAAAATACTCCGTCTACCGATTTGACAAAAAATATCCAAAATTCATTTTTAGCAAATTATTATTACATGGTATCTATTATTTATATAATCTTTATACCAATATTTTTTATAAACACATAAAAATTTTGTATAAAAGAAAACAAATAAATAACGTAGAGATTTGTTTTGGGGATAAATATGTGCCATTTCTGACATTTATTTTAGTATAAAAAGTTGGAGTGTTATAGATTATTTCAGTTATATCAGTCAATTTTTTTTAGTCATTTCTACCCCATTCATTTGTATGAAAATATTTCGTACGGAGCTTTTGTTTTGTTTTTTGTTTTTTTTTTAAAACCAAAAAAATATACTCCCTCCCTTAACTTTTAGCTATATTTTGCATTTTCAACGATTTCAACTCAATATTTAAACATAAATATCTTCAAACACGTATGTTAAATAATTATAAAAATTTTATATTGTGAAAATGTAATTACACAAGATATCACATGAGAATATTTTGAAATAGGTATTGGAAAGAAATTAGTAGATTCTTTTCAATTGTGAATAGAGTCAAGATTTCAAGTAAAACTAGCTAATATCCGAGAACCGATAGAATATTTAGTGTTGTTTGAATTATGTACTTGTATGAAGTACACCATCCGTTCCTAAATGTTCTTCCTGTTTCCCAATTTGGCCATCTTTTTTTTTTTTTACCAAAATACCTTCATTTTCATTGGTAATTCCAAAAAGGACCCTAAGAAACTCTCCATATTCTATCCCACCTAATGTTTATTCCCCCATGTAATCAAATTTTATGTTATTTTAACAAAATATCTCCCTTTCTTTCTTTATTTTTTTTTTATTTTTTTATTTTCTCTCTTTCATTTATTTCAATAAAAGTAATTTATAATACTTGACAGATATATAGCGGTACACGTCATTTATTGTAGACTCGTATTTAACTGGAAATTAATTTGACCCATCATGTATGGGGCAAGAAGGTACGGAGCATCACCAATTCTTAAATGGACTTGGTCCACACTAAATTTATTGTGGATCATACCTTAAAACAAAGTTATTAACTTGTTCCTAATTTATTTTGGCAATTTTTTAGGATTATTATGAAAAAAGTATCAAATTAGTGTCGTTGATACATGTTGTGCTTGAATAATGTGATTTTAAGTCACAATTCACTTTTAATAATATAGGGTTACTATGCTTCAAAAATGGTTACCATGTCTAAGAATTTTGGTGTTTAATTTATTCTAGTTACTATATGAACAATAAAGATTACTGTGAGTGTAAAAAGAGTGCTAGAGAAAACTATTGATTTTTGGTGCACACTAATATTATTGTGGACCAGGTCCACGAAAGAATAATCCACGCAACATATATTTTGATATCACAAAATTATTGCGTGTTTGCAGCCAAATTATTGCGTGTCTGATTTAGTTTGTTGGAGGTAGTATGTTTTAAGGTTTAGGGTTTACATATAATTTATGTTATAATTCCATTCGTAATCTTGTTAATATATAAGATAATATTTGTTCATAATTTTTATGTTATTTTTTTATTATAATACATGTGACTTTATCCTGTACTAATGTTATTTTTTATATATTCGATGTTGCTTTTTATCTTTCTAATGTTATTATTCATACATAGGGTTATTGTAACGATTAATTATAATTTTGTTAATAGCCATACTGATTTGACTCTGCAATGTAAGGAAAAGCGGAAACTAGCTCAATTGAGGAAATTCTTAGCAGTTCAGGAACGTAGTCGCTTAAGCGATCGGAATGAAAAGGTTTTGGGCACTTCAAGTGGATTTCTTCTAACTCAATTCCCTTATGGGAGGTCGGGACTCTGTTTCTTCTCTAACTGCATGCGCTATTGTGTTACAGGAATCTTAGTGACAGATACAAAAAAATTAACGAAGAGGAAGAGAATAATTAATTAGATGAAGATGGAATCTCAAATAAGAATCCTGAAGATGAAGATAGGTAATTGTTCTTCTAAGGCTAAACCAGAGTAATAATTAGTCAAAATCTTGTGTTATTTATGTTACTTTCAGTAGCAACGTGTGTTATTTAGTTTACACTACATGTTATATCTATGTTGTTTTAAAGACTAATGCTCAATTGTGTTGTTTATATTAAAATGCGTGTTATGTATTTTACAATTCATGTTATTTAATTATACCAATTCGTTGACCTGGTTAATACTCCCTCTGTCCCAAATTAGTTGTTACACTTTCCTTTTTCGTCATTCCCAGATTAGTTGTTACATTTCTAAATTAGGAATGACCCCACAATTATTATATTGTCTCTCTTCCCACTAAATTTCTGTTTGTCCCCACACCCTCTCTCATTCAATTAAAATAATACCCCACTAACTCCGATCGCATCTATTTTTTCAATAAAATAACAATTGATAACCAAACTACCACTTATCACCTAAAACTTTGTGTAAAGGTAAGTGTAACAACTAATTCGGGACGGAGGGAGTACTTAATTTGTGATATTCTATTAAAATAGTTGCGTTACTTCTATGAATGTTATTTATGTAAAAATGTATGATATTTGATGTATAATGCATGTTAAATATTTTATCATTCATGTTATTTAATTGTACCAACTCCTGTGTAATATGCTTTATTCTAGTAAAGTGCTTGTGTGATTTCTGTTAGTATGTTATTTATAAAGAAATGTATGTTACTTACCAACTTATGTTATTTTAAGTTTTATGTTACTATAGATATATGATATGTTATTTACAAATTTGTAGATCACTCCTTTGAAAGAAAATGGCCAGAAAGGGAGTAGATGTAAAAATTTCAAAAGATGATCGGAGGCTGCTAGGAAAAAATTGAGAAGGGAACTTGATGACCTTGATCTTGTTATTTATGGACCAGTACCGATAGTTTCGATTATTGGTGAAAAATCAGGGAAGGTTGGTGTCATTATTACTGCAAAACCTGAAATAGAAGATCCAACCAAGAAAAGAAACGAGGGAGAAATGTCATTAAAATCCCCAAAAAAGAATATTGAAGATAAAAGAGAACAGAAGAAACAAAAAAATGAAGTAAGTGATGGCCAGTTCCAAACAACAAAAGAATGAAAAGCCACAAACTGAAAAGGTACTATTGAAGGTACCCCCAAGTTCAATTGATAGAACAATTCCAAAGATTAATTAACGGGAAGAGAAGACCAGGTGAAGTTAAAGAGAAAAGAGAAGAAAAAACAAAAGAAAAGAAAGAGGCTGAAGATTATGTCAAATGAACACATTGTTTTGCATCATTGTGTTATTTGTTATTTTAACCTGTTATTAATTTTCATCAGCATGTTAGTTTTTGTCATTAATATATTTATTTTAAAAATATTATATTATGTTGCTTTATCGTGGAGTATTTAATAAACACACTAATAGATTTATGGACATTAACAATTAATATTTTGAGTCAATTACAAAATACATCCTTTTCAATACTTAAATGGTTTATAAGTTATTATTTTTTATTCAAATCATGTTAGTTTTCATTATATTCATGTTTTTTTATTAGAACATGTGTTATTTTTTACTTATACAATGTTATTTTATTTAACTCCTATGTTATTTATTAAAATATTTACTAAAAGAACATATAACACAAAAAAGAGTAATAGATAACTACAATTAAAGTTATTATTCTCAAATCACATTTTATTCCATCAATTCAGGTTTTCCATAAATTTTGTGAAATATATTTATATAAGTTTCTTAAAACTTAGAGATAACACTTTTAACTTATGTTATTTTCCTTGAGATATATGTTATTTTTTATGAACCTTATGTTATTTTTGTTTTCTCCAGGAGTACCTTACTTTGTCCATTTTCTTTCTCTTCAACCTTTAACTTTTTCCTCTTATAAACCTCATTTCACTCCATTAACATTCAAACTTGACGCAAATTCGCAACATAAGATGTTTAAAATTTAGAGACAAACACCTTAAATCTATGTTATTTTTATTTTTACAGATTTATGTTATTTTCCTATAAATATATGTTATTTTCCCTTTCATGTTATTTTTTGCAAAGCTAATGTTATTTTTTTTTGATGAAGAGCGCAAAGGACCTTTTTGACGTGCGGGAGTACCAGGAGTGAGGTACCCCCGGGAGTACTTAACACTTTGCGAAATTAAAATTCGGAATATTCACTTTTGAGAAAACTAAAGGAAATTTTGGTATTTACTACCTTAAAAATACACCACTTTTGTATTTACTACCTTATGAAATTTTTATTTTAAATTACTACCTTAAAGTTCCAAATTTTTTTCATTTACTACCACTTTACAGTTTTCTCATTTTAAAACTGGGATATTTCTTTCGTTTCTTAACCGTTTAAAGTGATTCAAAGTTCATTATTTTCCTTTTTCTATAAGGATTTAATTGAGAACGACATTTCAAAATAATTCGTTTGGTGATTCATAAATATTTTAAAGTTTTAAAGATAATATTTAATATGTTTAACCTTTTACAAAATGTTAAAAGCAAGATCCCTATGGAATCGTTACACATAAACGAGAAGAATGGGCTTTGAATCACTTAAAATGATTAAGAAACGAATGAGATATCTCAATTTTAAAATGAGAAAACCGTAAAGTGGTAGTGATTGCAAAAAAAATCATACTTTAAGGTAGTAATTTATAATAAAAATTTCATAAGGTAGTAAATACAAAAGTGGTGTATTTTTAAGGTAGTAAATACCAAAAAATCCAAAACTAAACTATTTTTGTTGTATGAAAAAACATATGAGCAACTTTTGGTAAGACCGTTGACAGAAACACTAAGAAAAGATCGCATGCGTCATGCTGACGTCATCATTAGAAAAAAATTATCTAAAAAATTAAAAAAATATTTTTTTAGTACTAACTAAATTAGTGTTTATCTTAACTAAAACCACTAAAATCATAACTAAAACAACAAAAATCATAGAAAGGTAACAAGGCCAGCACAACTAATAGGATCTCCACTTTTCAAAATATAAGACTAGTCTTGGCCAGTAATTTTTTTGACTTTGAACATATTTGAAAGCAGTTAGAAAATAAAAATTTACAGTAAATTCATTAAATAAATTACTCTACACTTAATCCACAGTGTTTCTCTATTTCTTTCTCTCTCCTCTTTAGCCCCTAATCCTTATAAACACTAGAACATATTAGGTGCACCCAGGTATACAACGCATCCTCTCACATTTCCCTTATATGTGAGGAGAAATTGTAAAAGGTGGAGGACTGGAAAAGTTCCAAAATTCCCTTTTCTAAGGACATGGGGTTGTGAAGTTTATGTAAAATGTTTAATCTCTTATAAGCTTTCACCCAAGTCCGTTAAATATCTTTTTGTGGGTTATCCAAAACAGACCAAGGGATACTACTTCTACAACCAAAGAAAAAACAAAGTGTTTTTTTGCTCACGATGGTGTCTTTCTAGAAAAGAATTTCATTTCCAGAAAAACAAGTGGGAGTAATGTATATCTCGAAGAAATTCGAGATGAGCAACAAACGGATGAGGTTCACACCTCGTCAGAGACGACCCATCATGAAATGCTCAGGAGGCGGTTCATTCCATTCATGCGCCTTCTACCGTCCCACTTGGAGATAGTCCATGCAAAGTCCCTAAACCTAATGAGGTAGAAACTTCTCATGTTGTTCCCCAATGTAGGTCTAGTAGGATCGTCATTCCATCAAAGAGATACATTGATTTCCTTTTGACTGAAAGTTCTGAAATAGAGATTTTAAAACATGAGGAACCTACTAGCTACACAAATGCTTTGACGAGTCAAGACCCCGAGAAATGGCTGGGAGCCGAGATTCGTTATGATGTTCTGCCCGTTCACATTAATATGCTGATTTTCAGGTCGTCCCAACTTGATGGGGAAATAAACGCGGGGTAGGATCGTTTCACCCTTCGGCTATTTTGATTACCTACAAGCACGAGTATTTCCTTCACTATCCCCAGTGGAGTCGCCACTGTGAGGGGGTCGAAAAAGCGCGAGGCTAATGCGTGACCTTGTCCCTCGTGGGTGTGACGATTCTTTTTATTCAATCAAGTGTAATTGGATTTCCTGTGAGTATACACCCAATTCACTAGTAATATAGGAGTCGCCATTCAGTTTTTAACAACAATGAGAAAAACTGTCAAAACCCGGTTATCGTGACATAAAGGGAGTGCAATTATGTTTGACCACGACGGCCGTAGGTTCCCTTGTGATCCCTGGTGTGGGGATCTCTCAATATACACCCGCAAGGTAGAGATTGAGGGTTCGGGGGACTATAACTACCGAGAGGAGTAATTCGCTCGTCGATAACTCCAGAGGCAGGATATCCTTACTAGCTCAGCATAAATAATTGAAGGGACATGCGTTAACTATTAAACTAATCTGAGTTGATTTTAGCAATATGCAACATATAATACTAATTCGATCGTGATTATCTGATTTAAATAGCATTAAGGGACCTAGCATGATAATCCGATTTCCCAAAAATATTATATTTGTTAGGCGTGATAGAACAATCATATTAGGTTAGTTTAACAGTTCATAAAAAGGGCGAGGAAAGCAGTTAAATCATCGAAAAGGGACACATTACGACGCACCCTTGAGAGGTGCGTCACGGTTCTCAGAAAACTAACCACTTTGACTTTGCTATTTCTTCTTTTTATTTAACGAATCTCGATTATGGGACAGGATACGTTCTGTTCGATTTATGGATCGATTGCGACAGAACGCGTGAACAGTTTCGCAGCGAGAGGCTTAGGCTAAGGGTTGGAGTCAATACTCAGAATATAATTATGTGTTGTTGTGTGTTGTTTCACGTCGAAACTAGGGGCCTATTTATAGGGAAGAGTTCGTGGAAAGATAGAATTGCAGAGTTCTAATCCGCAAAGAGTTAGGAAAAAACACGTACCCAGGTACTTTCAGCGCCCAGGCCTGGGCGCCGAAGATTTCGGCGCCCAGAGCCAGGCGTTGAAAATAGGATCTGGCAGTTTTGTTTAGTCAGATTCGGATTCCTAAAATCCGTAGAGTTTGAGATTAATTCGAGTCTTTTAGCGCGTATCAATTTCATGACGGAATGCGTCTGGGCCCGTTACGAACTCTAGGTTCGTTAGGATTTTAATTAATACGTAACTCTTATTTTCGAATCCTATTAGGAATAGGATTCTCGCAGTTTTCTATCTCATTTAGGATTTATGTTGGAGTGCAACACCTAATTCTGACAGGTTTCTATCTTTTATGATTTGCCACTTTTAGAAGCCACCTTTTACGGCAGTTACTATTTTTAGCAGGTTTCCATAAATAGCATGTTTCGGGTGAAATGAAATGGGGAATCGAGATTCGTTTATTTTATAGGAGATGCGTTGTCAAGTGGAGTTTTTATGCTTTCATCATCGAACCTTTCCCTTGCGGGAACGGGGACAAAAGTAGGTGTCTACAGTTAGCCCCCACTTTGACTGAGTCTTGGAGTAAGACGATGGTCAAAGTATTAGACGGAGTGCGTTACACAAGCCATGGTGTATGTGACCTGTTTTGCGAGGGTCTCACGAGCCCCCGAGTGATAACATTTGACTTAAGGGTCATCACTTGAAGTGTCGACATATCCCTCACGTGTCATTGGGATTTGTCAACTGATAGTATAAAAACTTCTCACTTTGTCATTGGAAGGATCTAAAGGTGCGTAGAAACTCCCTCACTTTGTCATTGGGAGTAACTACAGATGTTTTCGAAATTAAAGCTGTAAAGTGTAATTGGGCCTGGCCAAGCCCAATCACGAGGTAAAACGTTTTTAAAGATTCTAATTTTCAGGGCTAGCTAAACGAGAAAACCCCCTTGTTTTTATAGGACGTAAAACGAAGGAAAATCCAACACATCGTTCTTTTTTGGAAAAACGAAAAACCAATCCTTTAATTTTTGGAAAAAGGGAAAACCAATCCTTTAATTTTTGGAAAAAGGGAAAACCAATCCTTTAATTTTCGGAAAAAGGGAAAACCGATAAAAGTTATCGCTGCAGCGACTAAGGACCTGCGCTGTTAGTGACGCAGACCCCGCCCGCTGAAGGTGGGCGAGCCTGTCCGCTGAGGGTGGACCCCCCCGTCCGATAGAAGTGGACGAATCTGTTTTGATGTTTTGAAAATAAGGACCTACGCGGTTTGTGACGTAGACCCCGCCGGCTGAAGATGGCGAACCTGTCTGCTGAGGGTGGACGCCCCGTCCGATAGAAGTGGACGAATCTGTTTTGAAATTTATTTTGTTTTTTTTTGAAAATAAGGACCTACGTGGTTTGCGCCGTAGACCCCGCCGGCTGAAGATGGCGAGTCTATTTTAAATTTGAAGATTTTATTTCTTTCGAAAACTGAGGACCTGCGCGGCTTAGTGACGCAGACCCCGCCCGCTGAGGGTGGGCGAGCCCATTTTGAATTTCTTATTTTGCCTATGTAGAAGGGCTTTTGTGATTACAACCTGTTGGTGGGTCGTAATATTTCCTGATTAGATGTGTCCTATAAGTGGGTCCACACTGTGTATATTTTTGTTTAACAATATATTTTTTGAGATATCCAAACATGATATGGTGTGTGGTGCAGTCTGGGAATGTGATTTTGATTGCGCGCTCCTTGTTGGAGTCCCCTTTTTTGCGAGCCCCCAAGCGTTGGGGCTCGTCGGTTGTTTTTGCATCTTGTAATCATGTTTGGGGTCACGCTTGTATGTGCAAGCGACCTCCTATAGTAGTGTGCTATTTTTAACAAAGCCGTGAGGTGCGACTTTCAGTGAAGAAATCGGCAATTTTCAAGCCGAATGAATATGGCAGGGCCCAATAGAAGTTAGGGCCTTTTGAGCCTGGATTCATTTTCGGCACCAGGCCTGGGCGTTGAAATAATTCACGCCCAGGTGGGGCGTTGAAAGTGTTGTTTGGGCTGGTCTTTTGATGACACAGTTGGCCTCTTGTTCATTCGTTTATTTCACTTGGAAGTTCTATGTATTCTCTTTTCTTTTGTTTTTTCTTTGTTTTTAGAACGTGATGATTTTCTTTGAGAAGCCGTAGCCGATTGGTGGACTACGATGCTTGTCGCTTCGGGGCGATTATTTTAAGGAACTGTTGCTCTTAAGGCGTACAGTTATTGCAATAGTCGGGCGAGTCTATATGGCCCGAGGAACATACCTTGAGGTGTAAGACTTTGATCGCTCTTATATTTTTTGAACGTGTTCGTGAATGATGATATGTATGTGCGAACGAGCGTTCATCGAATGGTCGTCGTGTGCGGTCCATTAATCAGTTTGCTTGAATCATTTTTTTGAACAATGTTTGATTTTGAATAGTTTGCTTAGAAGCTTGATAGGAGTCAGGTCCATTCATGAAGTGGGCTCAAACATCGTGCCCTTTCGATTGTTCAAACATTTGCTTCGAGATTTTTTATTTTGTTATGGTTGTTTCGTAGCTTGGAGCCCCCAAGTATACAGGTTGGGATGCTTCCTTTTGGCGTACGATTTTGTAGGTTCTTTCGAGAAAGATGCCTTGGGGTTTCGCTCGTGTAGGTGCGAGCTATCCCTTCCGTGGTAGGTAATGTTTTGCTACCTTTAATCCTTAATGTAGAAATCGTGTGGCTTGCATTTGGGCGATAAGTAGTCTTTGCCTCTTACTCTTGGTCGTGCTTGCATTAGTGCAATGTGCCTTACCCTTTTTTAGACTTGTACCGTGGGACGGTTGAACTTATGGTGCAACGTAGGCTTGTGTGGCCTAACGGCGTGTCTTAGAACATTCATCCAGGCGTTTGGGATATCATTATTTTTGCATTGGAGTATTTCATCATGCCTTGTTCAGGTGCTCGAATAAGTGTAGCACCTTCTGCGTGGGTTTGCACGGCTTATTACTTCGTTCGATGCGAGGATTCATAGGTGTTTCTTTCTTGTTTTTATATCAGGGAAAGATTTAGCAAGCAGAGATATTCAGCGCCCAGGCTGGGGCGTTAAAGATATCGGCGCCCAGCTCTGGGCGTTGAAAATGATTTCTGGGCAGAACTTTGACAGTTTTTTTTTTATTGATTTTTTTTTCTTTCGCTTTTGCTTTGGAACGATGTAGACTGTGTAACGGGCGCTTTATAGGGCGAGCGTTATGTGCAGTGGTTTGATCGGAGTTTTGGTGACTCGCGGTTTTCAGTTACCCTTGATAGTGGGGTGACTTTATATGTTCTAAGTAGTGCTTAGAATTTGGGAGGGGTTGTAGCCATTCTAAGGTTTGTTTTCACAATTGAAAGTTTAGGATTGTGCCCCTATGATGTATGTATAGCATTAGTGTCGAGAATTTGCGATAAAATCGTCATTTCGAGCATTTTTAGAGTGTTTTTCTCAAGCCCCCAATTGTAGCTACGGGATTGGCTTGGTGCTATAATGCTTTGCATACGTCTTTATGCATTCATGGTGAAATGGATCATGAATAGTTTGAACCAGACTCGTTTAGTGCGAGGTACGTTCGAGTAGTGATCTGCTACTTCTTTTGTAAATGTCGTATTGTGCGACATTGCCATGGTCAAGGTAGTCACATGTTGGAGTGTACCTTGACCAAAAGTTAGGTGCCTTTCTTTACCCATAATCATATTTAAAAAATCTTTTTGACTCACTTGCAATGTTGAGATAGACGCATACTAAGCTTAAACCAACGACACTTTATTATGTTCAAAGAAGTCTTTAAAAATCATTTGAAAATTATTTAAAATCCGAGTCTTACTGTGTACAACCCGAGGTGTCCTAAGTAGGTTGACTTTATAGAAGGGTTCGTACAAGATTACATGAGTGAATCAAAATACTGTTACGATTTTTGGAATGCTGTCTAAGGATTTGTTGGAAGCCAGGGTGCAGGCGTCAAGATATACTTGTGCCAGTGTGGCACATGCTTTGGGCTTTTAGGGCCATCTTTTCCAGAATTGCGGGAATATAAAGTGTTTTCAAATTGACTTAGATTTACTTGGTGTATGTCTGTACAAAAGGTCAAGGTATACTTAGTTCTTTCCCTAGCTCTTTCATTTCAATTTTTAGCCCCTAGTTGCTGTCATGTCTTCCCATTAATGATGCTTTTAGATTTCGATTTTAGATGCCCGTGTCGTATGTCTGAGTAGGGTGAGCCTTGGTTAAGTGCCAAGTCCTATTGACAATGTCTTATTTTTTTTCAAAGGGGATTAGCAAGCATTTGAATTACCATGGACGAGTGTCCTGAGTTCGAAGGAACGATGGGGCGACGCCGTAGAACAATCCTCTTTATTTCAAGCTTACTGCCTTTATTACTTGTTGGCGATTATGACTGTGTCTAGTGGTGAAAGAAGGTCTTTAAGCGAACGACTATGTCTAGTTGTGAAAGAAAGTCTTTAAGTGAGTTAGTTCGCTTTAGGGAGGGTCAAGTCGAGTACTTTAGAGGTCATGGACGCTTGCGTTAGCCCCCATTCAATTGAGGCAGAGTGATCTTTTGAGTCTTGGCTAAGTGCCTAGGAGTGTGAGTGCTCCTTCTGGCAAGGCTACGTGCCCTTATTATTTTTCGATGTGTGCTCATTAATTTGGCATCTTGGTGACTTGGATTCTTCCTTTGACTTAAATTTTTCTTTCGACTTGGGTTGCAAGTAATTAAATTTCAATAAGGGACTTCTATTTTTATTCTTGTTATTCTATAGGCTTTAATATTTTTGCAAATTGGTTGGACCGAATCATGGATTGCCTACGTATCCGCCTTAAATAGATTTAATTTGGAATCAGGTCTTGCGTAGTTCTTAGCCTAGAAAATGGTTTCTTAGAATGCCGATTTTAAATAAGTACGTTCTGAGGCGGAAACATATTATTTGAAACGGTAGAATAAGTGAAGTTTATTATTATGTCCCTCTGCTGCTTTGCCGTAGGCCAAAATTTCGTTTATTTGTTTTATTTTTTGAGTACATGTATATTTTTTTGGTGGTACGTATATCTGAATACGTGTTGTACCCCTCCAAGTGTTCGTTATTTTTCCGTGCATGTGCGGATAAAATGACGAGCACTTCTGGACAAAATTTAGCAAGGAGGGAGATTCAGCGCCCAGGCTGGGGCGCTAAAGATTTCGGCGCCCAGCGGTGGGCGCTGAAAATGTTTTCTGGGCGGATTTTATTTGGTGCGCTAAATGCTTCTTTTTCTTTTTAGACTAACTTTAGAGGCGCTTTGCAAAGTTTGCTTTTTTATTATTTATTATTTTTTGTATTTTTCATTTGTCTTCTTTTTTACTCGTGGCTCAAGGCGGTTTGAAAGATGGGTTGAATGAGATGGGATAATTTGTGTAGGTATTGGTCAAGCATGAGGATTACATCTGCTAGGATTCACATTTTACGGCCTCAGGCTAGTGTCACGAGTTTACATCAATCAAGGCCAACGAGTAGCATAGGGACGGCTCAAGGGTAAATCAACAGGACGTATCCAAACCAGTTATATGGTCATTATGCTAATGGTGGTGTAAGAGCAGGTTTGGACTTTGGAAATGATGGGCATGACGCACGTGTCAATGGCCGTGCGTGGTTTGCGGTTGATAACAAGTTCAAAAAACAAGAGTTGAGGTAATGGTTTCTTGGGTTATGGCAATGAGAACATGGACGGGTTAAATGAGCTGCACAGGGACCCCAGAGCGAAGGCGTCTAAGAGCATAAGGATTGGAAAGGGTATACATCGTAGAATTTTATGATTTGGATTGGTTGACTCAATTCTTTTCCTTCGTTTACTTGGGTAAATTCCGCACTTTGGGAGGTACGGGCTAAGTATTTCATGGCTCGCTCTTTTCCCTTTTCTCTTTCTTTTTAATATTTCATGGTTTGCTCTTTTCGCTCTCCCTTTTCTCTTTCTATTATTTTTCTCTTTCGCTCGGGTTTTCCCCCCTTTTATTTAGGCTAAAAGGTAGATGGTTTTGGTCTTTGAGTCACGAGGCGAGACTGAGTGAGCCTCGTTTGGTAGGCCTAGGGTGGACCTTTATTTTTAGTGGGCCTAGGGTGGACCTTTTAATTGTCTTACTTTGCAAGCGTATTTAGTCGTTTCTTAAAATATGCAAATAGCGTAGATTCAAAATGTTGTTTCTACCTTATTGAATTTTAACGAAAGAATTACATCGAAGATAATTTTTTGCTTCTTTTCAGATTCCGGTTTCCGGGATTTAACTGGAAGTTGTGATTTAGACTCGAACTTTCATTAATTTTTCTGATTATAACCCGTGTATGAATACAAGGAGGTGGCCTAGACTCAAAATAATGACATGGCGTAAGCCTATAATACTTGACCAAGCGACTCTCAGACTTAGGCTAATTGGGCCATAACTTTCGTTGGTTGACACTTTAGATTTTAACCCTTGGGTGTTCATTTTTCATGCGCCATTTTGCTTAATGTTGGCAAGGTAGTTAATTGGGGAGATCGAATTTTTATTTTTGCAAGACTAGAATCATTAGTGCGGCTTCTCTCTTAGTGTGTATTGCTTTACCCCAATGGTAGCGTTATGGTATGCCGATTTGGGTATTTTCATGGTTGCTCATGTTGCATTCATGGAAAATCTTTTAGTCCGTACTTAGTAGTATTTCAAGGAGCGAGTGACTCGAGAGGACTATGATAGTCGTGACCCAATGTGATTATAAGCCTTGAGGCCATTAATTTTTTCTTTGCCAATGGTGTTGATACCTTAGGTTCACTTTGGGGGTTGTGCGACTATGTGGGAATGATTTTCAGAATGTGACCGTTTCCATTTTGCAAATACTATAATATATTCTTTTTATTGGTGAGAGAGAGTATTGAGGCCGTGGATTCCTAGCAAGGGATGACAATTACATATGGGTGCTCATTGATTTAAATGTTAGGAAGGGAGACTCAATATGGTTTAACCTTTTAGCTTGCAGAACGACACCAAGTATTAGGACCGATTCTATAGATAAGACAACTAAGACTTAGGATTTAGATTGTACTTTGGCATAGCCTAGTCTAGACTCGGATTTTTTTTATTCGAACATTATTTTTCCTGAAAACTTCATTTGAACATTATTTTTTGAATACTTTGCCCATGTGACATTCAAAGTTATTTCAATTAGCATGTTCGGTTTTGGTGCCGAGCATTGTCGTCGTAGGAGGCCTAACAACGACACAAAGAGTTATTTTATTTTTTACAAGTCGCTTTTTAGAATCGAGTGCCTTTTCATACGCCCTCGCAACAATTTTTTTCAAAAAGTTTTTTTTTCCTACGTATATTTTTTATGCACGGGCACCGAGGCTGTTGTGCCTGACCAAAAGGCCAGGCAGCAACTTCAGCGCCCAGCAGTGGGCGTGGGAAATTTCGGCGCCCAGCCAGGGGCGTTGAAAATGCGTCCCTGGCTGGTTCTCGTTTTCTGTTTGCGTCTACTTTTGTTTATGCGACTTTAAATTTGCGTACTTGCCCTATAACGTCCTTTACGCGTTGTGCAGCGTTTGTGGGATTCGTTACGGCCATCCCGAGCGTCGCTTATTTTTGTGGCGATCGTTCGGGCTTGCGGAACACGTATTTTGGTATAACTCTTTGGCCAATTGGTTCATGAATGTTTGGGCAATTTTTAAGGTCGTTGGTTTCCTACCATTATTTGTCTAGCATTATTCGTGTGCATAATCATAACATAGTCACATAGTTCGCTACACATAACTACATTACAAACATGGATTTGAAAATTAAATATGTCACGTAGTTTATGATAGGCTTCTATGGGTAGTTATTTGCGCCTGGCTTGGTACCGCTTCTATCGTAGATCCAACACATGCCCCGGTCGAGGTAGTGTTTTCAACAGACGAATTTCGCTCAAGAGGCCAACCCGCAAGTGCAAGCCAAGGGGGCATGCAGGCGAGAGGGACCTAATGGGCGAGCGATTGGGTTCGAGATAGGTGTACTACCTACACAAGTACCGAGTGGGAAACATGCGCGGCGTATGCACCCCCCTATTGGAGAAAAAGGTATCCTTAGTCCCAACTCCCGAGGGAGCCGAGATTCGTTATGATGTTCTGCCCGTTCACATTAATATGCTGATTTTCAGGTCGTCCCAACTTGATGGGGAAATAAACGCGGGGTAGGATCGTTTCACCCTTCGGCTATTTTGATTACCTACAAGCACGAGTATTTCCTTCACTATCCCCAGTGGAGTCGCCACTGTGAGGGGGTCGAAAAAGCGCGAGGCTAATGCGTGACCTTGTCCCTCGTGGGTGTGACGATTCTTTTTATTCAATCAAGTGTAATTGGATTTCCTGTGAGTATACACCCAATTCACTAGTAATATAGGAGTCGCCATTCAGTTTTTAACAACAATGAGAAAAACTGACAAAACCCGGTTATCGTGACATAAAGGGAGTGCAATTATGTTTGACCACGACGGCCGTAGGTTCCCTTGTGATCCCTGGTGTGGGGATCTCTCAATATACACCCGCAAGGTAGAGATTGAGGGTTCGGGGGACTGTAACTACCGAGAGGAGTAATTCGCTCGTCGATAACTCCAGAGGCAGGATATCCTTACTAGCTCAGCATAAATAATTGAAGGGACATGCGTTAACTATTAAACTAATCTGAGTTGATTTTAGCAATATGCAACATATAATACTAATTCGATCGTGATTATCTGATTTAAATAGCATTAAGGGACCTAGCATGATAATCCGATTTCCCAAAAATATTATATTTGTTAGGCGTGATAGAACAATCATATTAGGTTAGTTTAACAGTTCATAAAAAGGGCGAGGAAAGCAGTTAAATCATCGAAAAGGGACACATTACGACGCACCCTTGAGAGGTGCGTCACGGTTCTCAGAAAACTAACCACTTTGACTTTGCTATTTCTTCTTTTTATTTAACGAATCTCGATTTTGGGACAGGATACGTTCTGTTCGATTTATGGATCGATTGCGACAGAACGCGTGAACAGTTTCGCAGCGAGAGGCTTAGGCTAAGGGTTGGAGTCAATACTCAGAATATAATTATGTGTTGTTGTGTGTTGTTTCACGTCGAAACTAGGGGCCTATTTATAGGGAAGAGTTCGTGGAAAGATAGAATTGCAGAGTTCTAATCCGCAAAGAGTTAGGAAAAAACACGTACCCAGGTACTTTCAGCGCCCAGGCCTGGGCGCCGAAGATTTCGGCGCCCAGAGCCAGGCGTTGAAAATAGGATCTGGGCAGTTTTGTTTAGTCAGATTCGGATTCCTAAAATCCGTAGAGTTTGAGATTAATTCGAGTCTTTTAGCGCGTATCAATTTCATGACGGAATGCGTCTGGGCCCGTTACGAACTCTAGGTTCGTTAGGATTTTAATTAATACGTAACTCTTATTTTCGAATCCTATTAGGAATAGGATTCTCGCAGTTTTCTATCTCATTTAGGATTTATGTTGGAGTGCAACACCTAATTCTGACAGGTTTCTATCTTTTATGATTTGCCACTTTTAGAAGCTACCTTTTACGGCAGTTACTATTTTTAGCAGGTTTCGGGTGAAATGAAATGGGGAATCGAGATTCGTTTATTTTATAGGAGATGCGTTGTCAAGTGGAGTTTTTATGCTTTCATCATCGAACCTTTCCCTTGAGGGAACGGGGACAAAAGTAGGTGTCTACAGAAGAGTTCTAAGCAGAGTACCATCACATATTCTACAACAGAGGCTGAGTATATTGCAGCAAGTGATGCAACAAAAGAAGTTGTTTGGATCAAAAAGTTCATTAGTGAACTTGGTGTAGTTCCTAGCATTGAAAATGGCATTGAGTTGTGTATTGTGACAACAATGGTGCCATTTCTCAGTCCAAGGAACCTAGATCACACCAAAAATCCAAACATGTGCTCAGGAGATTTCATCTTATTCGAGAGATCGTTGAAAGAGGGGATGTGAAAGTAAGTAAGGTTCATACTGAGGATAACGTTGTTGGTCCTATGAATAAACCGCTTGCTCAACCTAAGCATGAGAGTCATAGTAGGTCTATGGGGCTTAGGAATATGGATAATGGCTTTAGGTTGTTTTCTGCATGTTTACAATTGTAAAGACATTTATTATGCTTTGAATGTTTATCAATAAAAGTTCATTCTTATTTATTCGTTTGGTTTATTATTAAATAAAATGTCCAAGTAACTTGTGTATTCAAATAGGATTATCGAAAACCGTTTTGATAATGGAACCTTATAAAGTGAACTGAAATCACAATTTATTAAATTCCCTAGTCTAAATCACTAAATTGGACATAAGTGCTTTATGTGAAGACTAGCATGTAATTAATTGATAGAGCAGTTCCATGGGCTATGGAGACATAAATATGTCTAACTGATTATATGGATGTATACTTGATGCATTGAGACATGACCTAACTAGATTCTAAAAGTAGAATAAAACTTCTATATTTAGTGGATTCCTTAGACATGAGTATGTCTTAATAACCATGAGACAATTAGTTTAACCTTGAAGTTGTTAAACGTCGTGCCTTAAAGGAGGTTATAATGGCAGTGATCATGTGGGCTAAGAATTGAGTGGGAATTATGGTCATACGAGAGTGCATAAGTCCTCCTATTAGATAGGGATGGTGTCTGGGCCTCTTGATGAGCGAGAACTGAAAAATTGCAAAATGTTAATCTTTATTTGAACAGTTCGAACTCAACAATCAAGATATAAGAATTTGAGCATAACATTGTGTTATCAAATTTTTGCATTAAGAGACTTAAGGAATTTTTCATTGCGTCCTTGTCTTCGGACAAGTGGGAGATTGAAGGAATTATGTCTTTAGACATTTCCGACAAATACTAATTATAAATAGGAATTAATTATGAAGATGATAAGTTAATAATTTTAGTAATCATATTTACTTGCTAGAGAATAAATGCGATTATTAGGACAATATTCATTGGGCCTACAACTAAAATATATTAATCCTATGAGGTCAGACATATAAGCATTAATTGGTATGGGCCCAAATGGCCCTATTGCAATCAGTCTACTAAGATAAATAAGGTTGGGCTTTGTTTTTCCTAATAACCTTAAACTCTCACATTATAAAAGTTATAATGTCAGAGATTTATAATGCACGTTCATTCAATATCTAACACAAAAAGGAAAAACACAAAAACCCTTTATCTGAAACGCCATTTTTCCCAAACAAAGCAAGATATTGATCGTGATCGTTCTCTTCTGTACTAGCATACGTGGGATTCAATAGGTGCTTGTGGACTAAGTAGAGGAGCAACAAGTGGGGCTCTAATATCTTTGAAGCTTGCATACGAACGGGAGAACACGCTACAAAGGTGATTGTTCTTTTATCATATCTGAATCATATTGTTGTTATGCATGTGATCCTGTGATAGATGTTAGGAAATTATTTCCTGAAATTCCTCTTTATGCATCTATATTATCCTACAAATGCTACATGCAAAATTCTCAACCTAAGGTCGGTCTAAGTTTTGGATTGTGCAATGGTAGGTTTAGGGTGTCAAAAGGGTCCTTGACTAAGAGGGGAATTCGAAACAAGACGCCTCCACCCAAGGGACACATATGTTTGCGAACACCCTCCATGCACAAAATATTGGGAGCATAGATAACAAATGTCAAGGTTTTTAGGCTCGAAAATGGACAAATACTTTGGCCGGGAGCCGTATGGACAATGACCAAATCTTTTTCCCCATCATTTACCTCGAATGTAGAACACATTAATAGGAGGCGAAGGTAGAAAACTTGATTTTGAATTTTTCGAAAAAGCATGAAATACCTAAACACAATTGAATGAACCAAGACTTGAAAATCAATCATTTCGGTTCTCAAAGTTTGGGAGAGTCTCTTTCGAAGGACAATATTCGAGCTAAACTCCAATTTTTCGAGCATTTGAACAGAATTTGGGCAAAATGCACCGTGAGCTACTGCGCTGGATGCAGGCAGCTGCGCCGAGCGCTTCAGCAGGTCAGTGGCATATTGCTCGAAAGTTGTTCGTGCTCGAAATGCAAATGTAGGACTCCCTAGCGGAGTCGCCAGATTGTAGGGGGCCAAATTTTCGATTTGTATTTCTCTCGTATTTTGTATACTTGTAAGTTCGAGTTTTTATGTACGTTTTGGGAGGTTGATGAATCCCATTTGGAAAACTCCAAGAACCTAAACTTGTCCAATTTATCAAAAAACCCGACCATTAGATTTGACTTGATTTTTTACAATCTCACCCTCAAGGGGAGCCAACTTCTAAGTTCTAATTAGTGACATTAATTGGTAGAAACATTTTAAATATCGGAATTCAAATTAAGAAAAATACGTTAGAAATTTCCCCTACGGCTATCGAATAATGAATTCCGAAAGAGTCACCAAACAAGTTTATGGGTCCAGTTTGGAAAGACCAAATGACTCGGGATAAAACTAGGACTTGAAACCGCATAGAGACTCGGGTAAGGGAACGAGGCACTTATTTTGAAGGATTTGAAAGTTTGGTTCAATCAAGACAAGGATCATTTTCGTGCATAATCCTAATCATGACACTATGTTTAGATTGGTGGGCATGCATTTTAGAATATTGAAAAAATGGCTAATTGGTACGTGATCACTTCGCTTTTAAGTCCAATTTGAGGGAACCTAGTACGGTGGTCCAAAAAATTATCTTTGTTAAGAGTGATTAGAACTTGTATATTGTTGATTTGGAATGGTGGGTGATGAAAGCAATAACAACTAGAGAAAATCATCACAATTGAAAATAGAGAGTGCAAGAAAGTGAATGGACTAGGTGTAAAACAAAGTGAATGAATGGTAAAGGTGCCAAATTGAAAGGTGCAATGTTTAAAGCAAGAAATATTTGAAATTTAAGCATAAAGAATAGAAATTTCAATAATAGAACTTGTATGAATGATGTTGGAAATCCAAACGAGAAAAACTTGTTCAACTATGACTTGGCTCCTCATAGATTCAACTTTTGAAATAATCTAACCTTAAAATGAGGTTGCTCATTAAAAAGTATCATTGATTTTATATTTGAACATTAAAATAGAACTTGAATATTGAACTTGAATATTGAAATTAGGAGGCTTGTTTCTTAAAGATTAGACCTTTTCATGTCAAAAGACCTCACCTTTAACCATGACTTGAAATTGGTTCTAGTTTAAAGAGAAATTGTTCCCATTTAAACATCATTGAACTTTGAATATAGAAATTATATTTTGAACATGAAACTTAATGGTTCATGACTTCTAGTTTGAAGAAGGGTTTGCACTTCTTCAAACATCATTGAACTTGTATAAAGTTAAGGTTTTTTTGAAGATTTGCATGATGATTGTTGTACGGAACACTTTCAAGAATGAAAGCCTCAACTTACTAATCATGTTTTATTGAAAACAAAGCTTAATGATTGCAAATTGAAACTTAAAAATTGAGTACGGAAGACCATATACGGGGAATTCAAGCATGAAACCCCTTAAAGGTTACTCCTTTTTGTACAAATCCTAGTTTACATGAGTTATGAACCCACTATACATCATTGGACAAATAGAAAAGCTTTAAGATTAAATCATAGAAATTAGAAATAATGAGATTTAGGGACTCGGATTACCTAGTTTGGCTAGGGTAGTTCTTCCAAGATGTTTTCCCAATTGCTTAAGTTCTTAGAATTAGTAGATTTTAGGAAGATTGAATTTTTGGGAGAATTGTATTGTGGGAAGTGATTTTTGCATTATGACGTTATTGTTGCTGTCTGATTTTCTCCCCCCTCATTTGTGTAAAAATGGGGATTTTTATAGGAAAGCGGCTGGAAAAAGAAAAATTGGCCTGCGCCTGGCCCAGGAGACCTGCTGCGCCGGGCGCAGCGCTAGCTGCTAAATGAAGGAAGATGACGCCGTCCTTTTGTGTGCGTTGGCAACTGTACCATTGTACTTCTGGACTTTAGCAAAAAGATGTTTTTCTTGGAGAATAAGGTTTGGATTTTTACGACTTGAATACGTTGTTTTCGAGATTTTGGTACAGTTTGAACTTGGTTTTACGTGTCGGAGCCCAGGATGCTCGGTTTTTTGGGTCGGTGCCCGAATTTGGATTACTTAATGGCATTTTGATTGAAAATAGGTTTCGGAGACCAATGGTGGTATCCGTTTTGAGAGTTTGTGTTTTGAGTTTGGAAATGTATTTATGGAATTGAATTTATTACCAAGTTCCAGGATGGGAACGGACTTGAGATTTGGTCTTTGGATAGTTGGACTTAGAATAAATTCATTGTATTTTAGCAATTGGGACTTTCAATCGGAGTTGCACCAACCTTTGAAACTAGGCTAATGGTTTCATCATCGGACGTAAGGGGAGACACAATTTAGGTGTCTACAGGGGTTCTCTATGAGTCTCTCTTAGAATGTCGTTTTCACCTAAATACACTCAGAAAAATCGAAAATCCGACACTTTTCGAAAGCATCAACTCTTCACCGATTCATCCAATAATCCAAAAAAACGAAAACATGACAGAAATACTTTAAAATACTTTTTAAATCATGAATAATACGTTAAAAAATACTTTGAAACATGGATCTCTGATACCATTTTTGAGGTTTAATGCTAGTCTAATTAACAAAGAGGAATACATCCCAGATCTAGATTCTCATGCAAAAGTATAGATTAACCGAATACATGCATTTGACGCTTGTACTCCCACTAGCCTTACTAACACGAATGAGAACTCCACTTATAGTTCCTCTACAATCGTGCACTGACACATTCAGATCCGCCTTGATTCTGTTAGTTAGAACTTCGACAAGGTATTTGACTTTTTTTGGAATTATCAACTTTCGAGGCACACAAAGAATTAGGGATCTTGTGTCTCTAGGGTATGATCAAGTGTAGTATGGAAAACTGAGTGGATTAGGGTTAATAAATAAACGCTTGAGGTTATAACACCAACCGACCAAGGCACAAGGCCAAGACCGGCCAGCTGCACGCAAGCCCACACGCGTACAGCACACATGCGTTGGGCCATGGGCCGCGCGCTGTGTGGCTGTTTTTGCAGCTATTGAGAGTGCGCAACCGTAAGTCCATGGGCCTGTTGCTCGCGAATGGGGAACGCTATGCGCCTGCGGGCCTTGTCCGCATGCGCGGTTGGCTCGTGGGCCACAGCGTTGCTCGTCCCTCTTCGTGTTTGCGACCAATGCTTTTCGGCCATTATTTATCGTATAGTATTTTACGGTCCAATGTCTTACGATAATACTATTCGTCTTTCCCGGTTAACGAATATACGCAACATGATATACGATTCTGATCCAACATCTTATCGCATATTTACGCTTTTCCAACTTTTCCCGAATAGCCATTAAATGAATTTCCGATTCATTTAATCCGGTAATCTGTTTTATGCTATTAGTGTGACCTTGTAGGTTAACTCAAGAGTAAGTTGTAAGCCTAATAAGGATTAGAACTAACTAATTACGAACATTGCTCCAGCTAGATGTTTCGATCACTTGATCTTACTGAATTAATTATTCGTAATTAATCTGAACCCTGGTATTAGACTAATGCACCTTGGATGAAAGACACATTTCCTTCAGTATGGGAATCTCCTACTCTCAATGACTATGAATGCTTCTATTACAAGAAGAAGGGGCATTTGAAGAGGGATTGCTTGAAGAGAAAGGAAGATGTGAAGAGCCGAAACACTGCTTCTACTTCAGGTATGTATGTTATACATTGTAATGTTTCTAATTCTACTTCTAAGGTATTGGATATTGGTTGTGGCTCACACTTATGTTCCCATTCACAGGGACTAAGGAGAAGTGAAGGCCTTATAAAGGCGAGATAGATCTACACGTGGGAAATGGAGCAAGGATTGTTGCATTAGCTGTAGGGTCTTATTTTATTTATTTTCTTAGAGGTTTTGTTCTGGAACTAGAAAAATGTTACTACGTTCCTAGTATCACTTAAAACATCATTTCAGTTTCAAGTTTGGATTCTAAAGGTTTTAGTTTTCAATTTAAAGACAATGGTAGTTAGTTTCCCTTGAATGACATGTTTTATGGTTCAGTATAACATGAGAATGGTCTACATGTGCAAGATATGAACAAACAATTCCTTTACATAAATACCAAAAAGCGTAAAACTAATGATTCAGATCTCTCATATCTATGGCATTGTCGATTAGGGTCATATAAACATAAAACGCATATAACGACTTCAAATGAAGGGACTTCTAGAATCATTCGACTTGGAGAAGATTGATCAATACGAATCATGTTTGCTTGGAAAAATGACAAAGCAACCTTTCTCAAAGTTGGGAGAATAAGTAAGCGAATTACTAGGGCTGATACATACGGACGTATGTGGGCCTGTGAGTTTGAAAGGTAGAGGTGATTTCAGTTACTTCATAACGTTCAGAAATGATTTAAGTAGATATGGCTATATCTACCTAATGAACACAAGTCTGGGTCGTTTGAGAAATTCAGGGAATTTCATAATGATGTTGAGAATCAACTTGGAAAAAAGATCGAATCAAAGAGGTGAGTATCTTAGACATGAGTTTAATAACCATTTTAAATAATATGGTATTCTTTCTGTATTGATAGCTCCGGGGGACACCTTAATGGAAGGGTGCGTTGGAACGGAGAAATAGGACGTTACTCGATATGGCCAGGTAAATGATGGGTGAAGCCGGACTTCCATTACAATTTTGGGGACATGCGTTGCAAACAGCAGCACTCACACTGAATCGTGCTCCTTATAAAGATGTTGAAAAGACTCCATACAAATTATGCACTGGAAAACTGCCAAAGTTGTCTTTTCTTAAAATTTGGGGTTGCGAAGCATATGTCAAGCGATTAATTTCGGACAAGCTAGCACCTAAATCAGACAAAAAAAATCGTTGGGTATCCAAAAGAAACTAAGGGGTATTACTTCTACAACAAGTTAGAGAACAAAGTATTTGTTGCTCGTGAAGGTGTCCTTTTGGAAAGAAATTGCATTTCTAAAATGAAAAGTGGGAGAAAAATAGACCTCGAAGAGATTCGAGATGAACAAAAAATAGAGAACTCTTTGGAAGTAATTCAAGATGAAGAACCTCCAAGGCCTTTGGAAAGCTAGTGAGAGTAGTTCTTGAAGACATTGTTGTTGCCCCTAAGGTTCAGCTAGATAGATGGACTAGTGTCCTCTTGACTTAAAACTTAGAAGTTCTCATATTTGATAGTGATGAACCTATGTCCTACAAGCGATCCCAAGCTCCGCAAAATGGTTAGAGTCCATGAAATCTGAAATAGACTCTATGTGTGAAAATCAAGTCTGGGCTTTGATATATTTTTTTGATGGGTTTACACCTATCAAAAGCAAATGGGTCTTCAAATTGAACAAAGAAAAAGATGAAAATGTATACATATACAAAGCTACATTAGTAGAAAAAGATTACAGACAAGTTCACGGTGTTGACTATAATAAAACCTTTTCTCCAGTTGCAATGCTTAAGTCTGTTCGGATAATCCTTGCAATTGTTGCATTTCATGACTATGAAATATGGCAAATGGAAATCAAAACTGCCTTCTTGAATGGTATTCTAGAAGAGGTTGTGTTTATGACACAGCCGGAGGATTTTGTTGATCCAAAGAATGCAGGTAATGTATGCAACCTCAAGAAATCCATTTATGGATTGAAGCAAGCTTCCATGAGTTGGAACATACGATTTGATGAATCAATGAGTGCATTTGGTTTCATCTAGAATCTAGACGAGTCTTGTGTATACAAGAAGGTCAGTGGGAGTAGTTCCTCAAGAAGTTTAGATGTGTATACATGAAGGTCAGTGATGAGTTGATTGTATACACAAGAATCGTCTAGATTCTTGATGAAGCCAAATGCACTGACTGCTTCATCGAATCGTATGTTCCAACTCCTTGATGCTTGCTTCAATCCATAAATGGATTTCTTGAGCTTTCATACCTTTCCTGCATTCTTTGGATCAACAAAACCCTTCGGTTGTGTCATAAGCACAGTCTATTTTAGAATACCATTCAAGAAGGCAATTTTGATATCCATTTGTCGTATTTCATAGTAATGAAATGCGAGAATTGTAAGGATTATCCGAACATACTTAAGCAGTGCAACTGGAGAAAAGGTTTCATCATAGTCAACGTCGTGAACCTGCATGTAACCTTTTCCATCTATGTCTTTCTTCAATTGAAAACTCGTTTCTTCCAATAGGTGTGAACCCATCCATCAAATCAACCAAATCCCATACTAAATTTTCAGACATGGAATCTATTTCAAATTTCATGGCCTCTGCCCATTTAGTGGAGCTTGGGCTCATCATAGCTTGTTGGACATAAGTTCATCACTATCCAATATGAGAACTTCTAGGTTTTCAATCAAGAGGACACCAGTCCATGTATCCGGCTGAACCTTAGTTCTTTGTGACCTATGAGGGGCAAAAACATCTTAAGGAACTACTCCCATTAAAACTCAGAAAATCGCAACTACAACTGATAAAATCTTAACTAAAACTCAGAAATTCTTAACTAAGACTCAAAGAATCTTAACTAAACTCATAAACACGTAACTAAAAACTCAAAAGTTCTTAAGTAAAACTCATAAGATATTAACTAATACTCATAAAATTGTTTGTTTTAGTATTAACTAAATAGTGTAAAACATAACTAAAAGTAATAAAATCATAACTAAAAGTAACTAAATCGTAAATAATTGAATAATAAAATAGTTACACACTTAAACTTGCGAGTTGAGTAGTTATACTTTTAAACAAACTTTGTACTGACTAAAATAATTTAATCTTAACTAAACTTAGAAACACGTAACTAAAACTTCTGAAATATCTTAACTAACATATGAAATTATAACTAAAACTCAGAAAAATGTTAACTAAAACTTCTATACAACGAGATTACAGCTCAACTCACTATAAAGTTGTCTTACCTAAAATATATTCTTATATAAAAGTTTGTAAAAATATATTTATTATGAGAATTTAATTTGTCTTAATAAGTGCTTTAAAAATATTAAAATTTATAAGTTTTTATATTGTTAATTAGATATAAAAATAATATAAAAAGTGTGATAGATAAACATTAAAAGTATAAATGGGGAAAGTAGAAGTATTACGGAATGCTATATCTTCCTTCCTAGATCGTGCAGAAGAGCTACATGCATTTAAAATAAAATTAAACAAATTGTCGGAATATCACATGAAACAATTACTCAGTAATTTAAAAAGTGGAGCACTAAAAGTCGCCCCATATTACTCAAAATCGCCCCATTATTTTTCCGTATTTTCCATTAGTACCCTTACTTAATCTTACTTTCCAATTGTCTCACACCACCCCACCACCTCCGGCCACCATCATCGGCCACTACCTCCGGCCACCACCATCACGTCGTAGGCGACAAAATGGCCGAGCCTTCACAAGAGTTTTTTTTTTTGTCCGAAATTTTTTTTAGAAACTTATGCATTTTTAGCTTGTACCATGTGTATAGGCTTATAAATTTTTAGCTTGTACCATGGTATAGACTTATGAGTTTTAACTTGTACCACGAAAGGAGCTTAAAATTCATAAGCCCGTACCATGGAAGGAGCTAAAAATTCATAAGTCTCTATTTTTTTTTCCAGTTACATTAAATCAAATGCAACAACAAATCAAAATTTTAAATAGACTTATGAATATTTAGCTTGTACCATGGTACATGCTTATGAATTTTTAGCTCCTTCCTTGGTTCAAACTTAAACTGCATAAGTCAATACCATGGTCGAAGCTAAAAACTCATAAGTCTGTACCATGGTACAAGCTTAAAATTTATAAGCATGTACCATGGTACAAGCTAAAAATGCATACGTTTCTAAGAAAGGATTCCGGACAAAATAAAAACTCTTGGGAAGATTCGACCATTTTGTCGCCTACGGCTTGATGGTAGTGGCCGGCGATGGTGGCCGGAGGTGGTGGCCGGCGGTGTTGGTTAGATTTGGGGCGGTATATGGGTAAATGTTGAATGAGGGGGGTAAATAAAGAAGGGTAAATGGGTAAATGAATGGGGCGGTTTTGAGTAATATGAGGCGGTAAATAGTAAGCCCCTTTTTTTTATTAGTTCTTTTAGAATCTTTCCTTATTTGTTCAACAATTATTCCCCTTTTACCTTACATTACAATTGTAATTCCCTTTTTACCCCAATTAAATATGCAAGTGGTCTCTTTATTTTCTAATTTAACAACACTAAACACTTCTCATACCCATATTTTCTTAATTTTTTCTCTCTCCTACCCACATGGGTGAAATTTTTTAAAGAATTTCACCCATAAGATGTCATTTAAGTGAATTGTTCAATATTGAATAAGAGACTAATAAACAAAAACGAAGAGAGTATATTATATAATTAAACTAGTATGTTGAATTAAATATATCAGTTAAATAGTTTATACGCATATTAGTTAGAGCCTTAGAGATTAGTCGAACTTTACTAAAGCTTGTAACCTTATAATTTCACGTACGTGTATATATAATTTAACCTAAACATGGCTCGTGCTAGGGATCGATGTATTAAGTGAAACACAATCCTCCACAAGTCCACCCTTACCACCTCTCAAATCTAGCTAGATGCTCCCCATGATTTCAGGTTCTCCACAAATATAATCACACTACACTAGTACACTACACTATAAAATGGTCAAGTCAGTGATGTCTGTTTTTATCTTATCAGCTGTCAAAATCGTATATATTTCTATAATTGCAAAAACATATAAAAAATAATGTATACCTACTTTACCTTCATATAGTAATTAAATTGGAGTACATAATTTAAGGTTACATACTTCCATTATTCTTAGCTACCTTTGTTTGGTAATTGGCATGCGTCCGCCCAATAATGCACCACGTCTATCCACTTTCTAGCCAATAAATAATAATCAAGCATGTCCAATTTTTGGCTAGCCTTTAATTGTAACATAATAATGGCAAAAACATAAAAGAGTTTTAAAAAATGTGCGTAGAATATAATATCACATTTTCATGTCTCATAGACTCATACTAATATATTTCCTTCTAAAGACCCAGTCATCAGGAATAGTTCTACTGCTGTCAGAATTTGGGCACCTTCTCAGAAGCAGTTCTTCAAACTCAATACTGATGGTTCTTGGTTAGATATTAACAATGCTGGGGGTGGAGGAGTCATTAGATGCAGCAAAGGAATATGGCAAATTGGATTTTCTTCCCATTTCAGCAGTATAGGTGCTGCTGCTGCTGAGCTCACTGCTATCAAAGAGGGTCTCCTTATCGCTTGGGAAAGGAAGATGACCCACCTGGAGTTGGAAACTGATGCTGAAGCTCTAAAGTTCATGCTGAATCATCCTCACAGCTACAAAGATCATCATCTCTCTTCGATCATCACGGACATTACCTCTCTTTTGCAGAGAAACTGGGTGGTTATTATTCTCCACGTGAAGAGAGATGCTAATAAGATTGCTCATGGTCTTGCGGAGATTGGGAGAAAGATGAAATCAATGAAGATATACCACTTTCAACCTCCCACTTCTTTAGTTCATGACTACGAGATGGAGATGGTTACTGAGGAAGCTTCGACTGTCTAGCTTGGTTAGTCTCGGGTTGCAGTATATAAAGAAGAACGTCAATGGAACTAACATCCTTTTTTTGGTTTGTTTATATTTTAACTTTTGTAAGCCTGGTCTTAATTTGAGAATGGTACCAATATTGGTTTTTGTGATGGTACCCTTCCCTTGTTGGCTTCTATGTATGACCCTAAACTTTGAGGTTTAATCCTCAGTTGGTAATATATTTCCTATTTCTGCATTAAAAAAAATATATTTCCTCTGTCCGAAATAAATATCCTTATTACTTGTTCAGATCAAATGATATTATTGACGTAGCTATTATCTTTGAATGGAGATAAAACTGTGATATATAGTACTCCCTCCATTCCTTTTTGTTGTTCCCATTTCCTTTTTTGGCGTTTCTTTTTGTTGTTCCCCTACTGAATCTTTACTATTTTTGGCCATAGTTTTTTTACCAATTTACCCTAAGATTCCCCACTATTTACCAAAAATACCCTAAGATTCTACCCTTTCCCACCCACTTTTACCCCACCCACCTTATTTAATTAATTTCCCATCCCCCATAACCCCACCCCACTACCCGTCACTTTCACTTCAACCCCCCTCCTCATTTCTCTCTCTCTCTCTTCATTATTTCTGATTTCTCTCTCTCTCTCTTCATTATTTCTGATTTCTCTCTTCGTTATTTCTGATTTCTCTCTCTCTCTCTCTTCATTATCTTACTATCCCTCTCTCTCTCTCTTCATTTTCTTGCTCTGTTTTTCACTCTCTCCTCCTAAAGATCTCCCTGTTCTTTCATACCGGGAGTGAGATCGCCGCCGCCACCACAACCAAACCTCCGCCGCCGCCACCACCCTCCGTTAAAGTTATAGAATACGGAAATATGGCTTTAGATGGTGAAATTCGACCATAAAAACTCTAGATCTAGAGTTTTTATGGTCGAATTTGACCTCTAAATCCTTAAAATCGTGAGTGATAGTAAGGATCAAGTGTTATTAATTATTATGTTGTATTTTTTCGTTGAATTTTCTGGGTTTATTTTGCTAGATTTTTTGGTTGATTGCTGTCGAATTTTTGGTGGTTTCTGTCGAATTTTTGGTGGTTTTTGTCGAATTTTCTGGGTGGTTTTTGTCGAATTTTTCAGTTGATTTTCGTCGATTTTTGGCTGAATTATTGGGTTGATTTTTGGGTTAAATTTGGTCGAATTTGGTGGTTGATTTTGGGTTGAATTTGTGAGTATTTATGGGTTGAAATTGTTCGCATTTCTGGGTTGGATTTGGGTTGAATTTTGCTCGATTTTTGGTTGAATTTATTCGATTTTCTGGGTTGAATTTGTTCAAATTGGGTTGAATTTGTTGTTCGGTTTTCTGGGTTAAATTTGCTCGATTTTCTGGGTTTAATTTGGGTTAAACTTGTTCGTATTTCTGGGTTTAATTTGGGTTGAATTCTGGGTTTATTTTTTAAAATTATTTATTCGATTTTCTGGGTTTGATTTTGGTTGAATTTGGGTTGAATTCTCGGTTGATTTTGGTTGAATTTGGGTTGATTGCTGTTGAATTTTTTGGGGGTTTTTGGTTGGATTTTCTTGATCTTTTTGTTGATTTTTCTGGTACGAATTTTCTGCAATTTTGTGGTTCGATTTTTCTGGTTCGAATTTAATCCTTTTTTGTTTGTTATTAATAATAAAATTTCTCCCATTTATCTTATTTATTTAATATTTTCTCTCTCCTTACCTTATTTTAAATATATAATCTCTTACACCCAATCATTATTCTTACACCCAATCATTACTCATATCCCAATACAAACCAAGATTCAGTTTTCTTAAACCACACCCAACATTCTTTAGGGGAACAACAAAAAGGAATGGAGGGAGTAGCTCAAAGTATATAAAACAGAAAATTACAAGTACCCCAAACTTAATTTCAATTTTTATTATTACTTAGTTTTTGCTAGGTTATTAATTAAGATTCGGGAAATTGAAACAATCTATCAAAATTATACGGAGTATTTATATTACATATAAAAAAATAACTCCTTAAGGTTATAGGTTTTATTTCATGCACGTATTAGGCCCTGTTATACTCACCTTATTTCCACTTATTTCAGGAAAAATAATTTCAGATAAGTTTAGATAAGTTCAGTTAAGTTCAGATAAGTTCAGGAAAAATAAGGGTTGGCCAAGTACAATTTATAACTAAAATAGGTTTTGATAAGTTCTAATAAATTCAGATAAGTTCAGATAAGTTCAGTTAAGTTCAGATAAGTTCAGATAAGATAAGTCCAGGAAAAATAAGTGGAAATCAGGTGAATAGAACGCAACCTTAGTTTAACTTTTTTACTTAGTCATTTACTTTATCTTCAATTCTTAAATGAGCTTGGTTCACACTAAATTTATTGTGGATCATGCCTTAAAAAAGGTTAACAACTTGTTCCTAATTTATTTTGGCATGTTTATTAATTAGGATTATTATGAAAAAAATGTCAAATTTGTGTCGTGGATACATGTTGTGATTGAATAATGTGATTTAAGTCACAAATCACTTTTAAAAAATAGGGTTACTATGATTCAAAATATATGTACTATGTCTAAGAATTTTGGTATGTAATTTATTATACTCACTATATAAACAATAAATATCTCTATGTATGTGAAAAGGTTGCTAAAGAAAATCATTGATTTTGAGTCCACATAATATTATTGTGGACTAGGTCCACTCAAGAATAATCCTCGTTTTATAATTGTGGAGACAATAAACGGTTTGCCTTAATAAGCTTGGAGGAAATTGACATGATCCTCCAACGATAAATAGTTTCTTTTTTTTTCTTTTTTTTACTAGGCAAGTAAGAATAATATTAAGCTGAAAATAAATTACAACCTAAGCTTAACTCAAAGGGAAACGAACCAACTAGGTTGGACCCCTTCACCAAAGAGTTAGCAAAACACAACTAATACAAGCTTAGAGAGCCACAAACCAAGAACTATCCTTCCTACCGACCTTCTTAGGCATAACTACCAATATTCTATCTCTTACAATCTGCTTAATTCTATTTATAGTACTCTGAACAGTAGGAATAAAACTATCCCAAAAACTACTATTCCTACATCTCCATACAAAATAGACTGTTGCTGACAGGCCTGCATACCAGACTTGTTTCTTGAACTTGGATTGTCTACTATGACCAATCCCTCTAATGAGTTGTTGCAGATCAAGAGAATAGGTGTGAAACCACAACCAAGCTTTGATACCTTCAATACACTGACAACTATAAGGACATGAAAAGAAGAGATGCTCATGATCCTCATCCTGGTGCCCACACAATAAGCATAAAGCAGAAGCACTTACACCAACTCTGGCCAGCTTTGCAGTTGTTTGTAGCCTAGCTTGAACTGTCATCCAACAGATGAACCTATGCCTGGGAATATTATGTCTATTCCAGACTAATTTGTCCCAATTGACATGAGGTCTAGTACCAGCAAGCTTCTCATATACTGCTTTTACTGAATAATGAGGCATAGAGCTGAAGTCCTCTTGTGAATATACCTGCTTCAAATATCCTAAGTTACACAAACTTTCCTCCAATACCAGCTAGCAGAAGCATTTGGCTGATAGTTCCACCATACCCCATCTTTTACATAAACATAATTAACCCATTTTCATCCAAACATTATCTTGTTTGGATGCAATGTCCCAAACATATTTTCCCATCATTGCAGTGTTCCACTTAATGATATCCCTAAAACCTAGGCCACCTACCTTCTTATCACAACAGGAATTCTCCCAAGAGCTATAAGCCTTACCACTCCACATGAAAGACATACATATCTTATTGATATCTTGTAAAACTTTCTTGGGAGAATATAAATCTGAGCCTAGTACATATGCAAACTGAGAAAAACATAATTAATCAGCTGCATTCTAGCTGTGTATGACAGATTTCTGGAGCTCCAGAGTTTGATTCTTGTTGTCATTTTATCAACCAGCATATCACATTGAGCAGCTGTAATCTTTTTGGAACAAATAGGGACTCCCAAATACTTGAAAGGTAGAGTACTCCTAGTGAAGCCAGAAGCTAACTCCACCATTCTCATATTAGTGTCAGACATACCATAACATTAGATGGATTATTTCTGCTTATTAGCAAGCAGGCCAAAGGTGTTTGAAAAGTGCTTAAAAGCTTGTAACATCAAATAGACAGAGGGGTACTCACCCTTACAACATAGGATAAAATCATCTACAAAACACAAGTATGTGAGCTTAACATTTTTGCATCTAGGATGATACTGAAACAGAGGAAACTCACTCATATTATGGAGAACTCTGGACAGATACTTCATACAAATTACAAAGGGGAGAGGAGACATGGGATCTCCTTGCCTCAAACCTCTATGAGACTTGAAAAATCCATGCATAGAACAATAATCATCAAGAAAACCATGGGAGTATCCACACATTCCATCACCATTGCAACAAACTTCCCAAGGGAACCTAAATGCTCCAACATTTCCTAGAGAAATTCCAGCCCACAATATCATAGGCCTTTTGCAAATCTATCTTCACTAAGCAACTAGGTTTGACATCTTTTCTGCCATACTTGTTCACTAAGTCCTGCACCACCATAATGTTATGGACTATATATCTACCATGCACAAATCCTCGCTGGTTCTCCAGAATCAATTCACGTAAAACTTATCTGACTCTCCCACACAACACTTTAGTAACACACTTATAAAGAGTGTTACAGCAAGATGTAGGACAAAAATCACTCACATTATTAGGAAATTTAGTCTTAGGGATAAGAGTAATCACTTTATGGTTGAGCTCTTTTAATAGCTTCCCTTGTTGCAGGACATCCAAAACAGTAGCAACCACCTCATCTCCTACTATACTCCATGTATATTTAAAGAAAAAAGGAACCAAATCCATCAGGACTTGGGGCTTTCACACCAGGAATTGAAACCAAGGCTTTCTTCACTTCATCAGCAGTATATGGGGCATTAAGGATTACTCTGTGGTGATCAGTAATGAGAGGGCCTGAATAAACAACATGACTGAGTACTACCCTTCTATTGGGGTGTGTTGATCCCAATAAGGTAGTGTAAAAATATAGAAAAGCTTAAGACACATCAGCAGACTTATATGTCTAAATCCCCATTCATATCATACTATAGACTTGACTCTGAGAGTTCCTCGGTCTAATACTCTAATGGAAAAGGGCAGTATTTTCATCCCCTGCCTTAATCCCATCCATCTTTGCCTTTTGCCTCAAAAAAATCAAATAAGCTTGATGCCTTAGCTTGTAATCATGAATGGCCTGCAGCTCCAAGTCTGTAAGCAACTGATTTGAAGGATGCAAAGCAGTTTGAGCTGCAATCATATCATGATAAGCTTTTAACTCTGCAGCTTGGATAACAGAGAAGCTAATTATATTTAGCTCTTTCAAGACAACCTTAACTTTCTTTAACTTGCTCACCACCACATACATTTTACTACCATGGAACTGATTATTCCATTGCTCGTGTACTATGGTTGAAAACATTAGAGAACTCTTCCACATGGTGAAATATTTAAAGGGTTTCTTACCCCCTCCATCTCTAGGGTAGATTGTGAGAAAACCAGGAGAGTGATCAAAAGTACCTTCATTCATATAACACACCTCAGCTTTAGGATAAGTTCCTTGCCAAGTGGAGTTAGCCATTATTCTATCAATTTTTGAGAAAACCCTAGCTGCACCCTGCTGCTTGTTATTCCAGGTGTAGAGATTCCCAACACTTTTGACATCCTCCATACCAAAGAAGTGCATACATTCATACATATCTACTATCTCAATGCTTCTGACAGGAGATCATATTCTCTCCTCAATGGACATTACACAATTAAAGTCACTACACATAATCCAGGCTTCCTAAGTATGCAGTTCTTTAAGATCTCTCCACAGTTCTACTCTTTTATGACTTTCATTGAAAACATAAATGAATGTACAATAAAATCTATTTAAGCCATTCACTGGCTTGACCAGACGGTGGATGAGCTGACTTGTAACAGTAAGAATATTCACAACAAAACTACTAGGAATCCAAGCAAGAACAATCCTCCCCCCATCACGATAACTATTGTTACTATTAAAGCACCAATTTAAGAAGACTTTCTGGTAAACATTGCCATGTTTAGCAAGCTTCACTTTATTCTTCAAAAGCCCCACTAACTCAACATGATTCTTATGAATGAATTGCTTCACAACACCTTGCTTATTAGTTAAATGCAGGCCCCTGGCATTCCAGGCTAGTAATTTACCCATAAGGATGGGAAGAGTCCCCTCTTCCTGGATTATCCACCCCATCCATCCACACCACCCATATCTTCATTTCTATGATCATCATGAGCATCATCATTCAATGCATGAAATGCATTAGTAACCTAGGTTGGTTATGCAGTAGAGGTCTTCACCCTAATTGGTTCAAGAGCTCTCTGAAAGCCTTCTTGATCAACCTCAGGTGTATGTACCATTGCCTGTAGATCTGTTTGTTTCTTCTGAACGTACCCAAATTCTTGTGGTACCCAGTCTACAATCAGAATCGTGGTGCCTTATCATGTTACACACCCCACAAATGTTTGGCTTTCATTTATAAGTAATGTCTACCTCAATCAAATCACCATGCTCATCCATGAATGAAACTTGATTAGGAAGCTTCTGAGTAAGAGGCATATCAACTAGGACCCTAGAAAATTGGATCTTATCCCTACTAGAATTAGCAACATCCCTCTTAATAGGTTTACCAACTTGGCTCACAATTTTAAACAAATCCTTCTCTCCCTAATATTTGAAATTAAGTTTTAATTGAATCCAAATAGGGACTGATTTGATTTCCTCCTTCTCCATATCCATCTCTACGCTCCATGGTTTCATTATCAATGGTTTACCATCAAAGAAAAAATGTCTTGTCAACACTTTATCCCTCATATTCATGGTTAAAAGCTAAATTAAGAAAATCCCCCTTTTCACCATGATTACCTTATCAACTTTGAAGTTCTTCCATATCCTCCTACCTCCATAACATGAATGGGAGGATTAGCCCCAAAAACGTAGCACACTACAGCAGAATTTCAGAAATCCACCTCCTCCTGTATATTATCCAACTCATTCTAGGCAGGGCTAGTATTATCTAACATTTCAATCGAATTATCTGAAACTGAATTAACAGCAATGCTATCAATTTCATCATTTTCATTTACAACTACCTCATCAAACTGCTGTAAAATGGGGACATAAACCATATCAATATCCACATTTTCTATGTTCTGAGTATTGCGCACAATTCCTGATGAGTGATGAATCTGCTGCATCCATTCATTGAATGAATGCCTCACCTCTGATCGCAATTGGAGATGCTTCAATCCCGATTTCGCGGTAAAAACTTTATTTTCCATCCAAAAATCTAACGCTTCCACACCTAAAACTTCATGAATATGACGAGTTCTGAGTGCTTGAGAGTCAGATGAAGGTCCACGAGGTTTCTTCTTCGCGTTATCTTACTTACCACCTTGCGATTTTCCCTCAGATTTCCTTGCCATGGCGATGGTGCACGATAAGGTATCATGCGCCGAGAGAAAACTTGGAGAGAAAGCCGACACAAATAAGTTCAGCAATCCATGCTTCCACAGTCTTCTTCTTTTCACCTTGTACGTACTACAACTTTTCATATAAAACTCTTAACATTTGATCAATGGCTACCCATGTTAGACCTTGGGTTTCATGTATGTACGCCATCGGGCTGCTTATTTTGTATGAAAATGACAACTAGCTTCTTACCCCCACTAGTGGAAAAAGGGTCATTTGCATCGCACAATTAAGTGCATTTGCGTCGCACATCGTGCGTGGCAAAAGCTCTCGACGCAAATGACCCTTATTTACGTCGCACTTTAAGCAAATGTGCAAGGCAAATGACTTTTCAGGCACCATGTTGAAAAGTCATTTGCCACGCACATTAGCTTAATGTGCGACGCAAATGACTTTTTAGGCGCCAAAAAAGTAAGTCATTTGCCTCGCACAATAGCTTAATGTGCGACGCAAATGACAATTTGAGCGCCAAAAAAGTAAGTCATTTGCCTCGCACAATAGCTTAATGTGCGACGCAAATGACATTTTTGGCGCCAGAAAAATAAGTCTTTTGCGTCGCACATTAAGCTAACGTGCGTGGCAAATGACTTATTTTTTGTTTTTTTTTAAATTTGTTTTTTAATATTTTAGTTGGAAATTCCGACATGATCGTCTTTGAAATTAGACGCTTCCCAATACCGGGAATACATTTATAAATAATACCTGTCACAAATGTTTACAAAGTAATTAACGTTCCCAATAAAAGGCAATTAAATTCGTCAAAGATCAACCAACATGTTACAACAAACATAAAATTATTAGAGATCGAGTTCATATTACAAATTAAGCTTCAAATTCGACATTGTTCACAAAGAAATCCGCCCAAAAATCTTTCACCTCATTAATCTCCTCCGGTGAATAAGGCAATTTTCTTGAAAAATCCTAAAAAAGTGTAAATAATTCAATTTATCAACGATCGATATAATAATTTTGTGTACTTCAATTTATTATATAAAGTACGTAGTTTATGAGAACATACCTTAGTAAGATCTTGACTATTACCATGATTCATCATTATGTCGACATAAAACGCATGACGTAGTAGCCACAATCTAGTGATCCCGGTTGTTGAGCACACTACATGCATTAAAATAAATAACACAAGTAAAATTTCTATCAAATTGTATGTTATAATTTTGAAAAACTTGATTCTTAGGTAAATAATAAACTAATTATACCTGTGCTGGAATCCATGTTAATTTAGTTCCCTTAGATTGTCCACTTAGTCTCTTGTAACTCCGAAAAGCACTACGCATTCGATAAAATATGCATTTATATATACTTTGTTTACACATGTAAATGCAATAAATATTTTACATGTAAGTGCAATTATAAATCACTACTTTACTTGCTTCCTTGGGTCATATTTGGGCAAAAATGGCGTTTTCGAACCCAACTTTGAACTAAAGAACCTAAGGAATGTTTTCAAACTTATTACACGTTTAATATGCATATTTACAACTTTCTAAGGCTCTTTACAATCTATTATTTCACATTTAAGGCTAATTGGGTCGTTCTAGGACGTATTTGGGCAAAAATGGCGTTTTCGAACCCAACTTTGAACTAAAGAACCTAAGGAATATTTTCAAACTTATTACACGTTTAATATGCATATTTACAACTTTCTAAGGCTCTTTACAATCTATTATTTCACATTTAAGGCTAATTGGGTCGTTCTAGGACATATTTAGGAAAAAATGGCATTTTCGAACCCAACTTTTAACTAAAGAACCTAAGGAATGTTTTCAAACTTATTACACGTTTAATATGCATATTTACAACTTTCTAAGGCTCTTTACAATCTATTATTTCACATTTAAGGCTAATTGGGTCGTTCTATGACATATTTAGAAAAAAATGAAGTTTTCGAACCCAACTTTGAACTAAAGAACCTAAGGAATGTTTTCAAACTTATGAAATGTCTCATATGCATAGTTATAACTTTCTAAAGCTCTTTACAATCTATTATTTCACATTTAAGGCTAATTGGGTCGTTCTAGGACATATTTAGGCAAAAATGAAGTTTTCGAACACAACTTTTAGCTAAAGAACCTAAGGAATGTTTTCAAACTTATTACACGTTTAATATGCATATTTGCAACTTTCTAAATCTCTTTACAATCTATTATTTCACATTTAAGGCTAATTGGGTCGTTGTAGGTCATATTTGGGCAAAAATGGCGTTTTCGAACCCAACTTTGAACTAGAGAACCTAAGGAATGTTTTCAAACTTATTACACGTTTGATATGCGTAGTTATAACTTTCTAAACCTCTTTACAATCTATTATTTCACATTTAAAGCTAATTGGGTCGTTCTAGGTCATATTTGGGAAAAAATGGCATTTTCGAACCCAACTTTGAACTAAAGAACCTAAGGAATTTTTTCAAACTTATTACACGTTTAATATGCATATTTACAACTTTCTAAGGCTGTTTACAATCTATTATTTCACATTTAAGGCTAATTGGGTCGTTCTAGGACATATTTAGGCAAAAATGAAGTTTTCGAACCCAACTTTGAACTAAAGAACCTACAGAATGTTTTCAAACTTATGACATGTCTCATATGCATAGTTATAACTTTCTAAAGCTCTTTACAATCTATTATTTCACATTTAAGGCTAATTGGGTCGTTCTAGGACATATTTAGGCAAAAATGAAGTTTTCGAACCCAACTTTTAGCTAAAGAACCTAAGGAATGTTTTCAAACTTATTACACGTTTAATATGCATATTTACAACTTTCTAAATCTCTTTACAATCTATTATTTCACATTTAAAGCTAATTAGGTCGTTCTAGGTCATATTTGGGCAAAAACGGCATTTTCGAACCCAACTTTGAACTAAAGAACCTAAAGAATGTTTTCAAACTTATTACACGTTTAATATGCATATTTACAACTTTCAAAAGCTCTTTACAATCTATTATTTCACATTTAAGGCTAATTGGGTCGTTCTAGGTCATATTTGGGCAAAAATGGCATTTTCAAACCCAACTTTGAACTAAAGAACCTAAAGAATGTTTTCAAACTTATTACACGTTTAATATGCATATTTACAACTTTACAAGGCTCTTTACAATCTATTATTTCACATTTAAGGCTAATTGGGTCGTTCTAGGACATATTTAGGCAAAAAGGAAGTTTTCGAACCCAAATTTTAGCTAAAGAACCTAAGGAATATTTTCAAACTTATTACACGTTTAATATGCATAGTTATAACTTTATAAATCTCTTTATAATCTATTATTTCACATTTAAGGCTAATTGGGTCATTCTAGGTCATATTTGGGCAAAAATGGCATTTTCGAACCCAACTTTGAACTAGAGAACCTAAGGAATGTTTTCAAACTTATTACACGTTTAATATGCATATTTACAACTTTCTAAGGCTCTTTACAATCTATTATTTCACATTTAAGGCTACTTGGGTCGTTCTAGGACATATTTAGGCAAAAATGAAGTTTTCGAACCCAACTTTTAACTAAAGAACCTAAGGAATGTTTTCAAACTTATTACATGTCTCATATGCATAGTTATTACTTCTAAAGCTCTTTACAATCTATTATTTCACATTTAAGGCTCATTTGTGTCGTTCTAGGACATATTTAGGCAAAAATGGCATTTTCATATGCATACTTTACTTACTTGTTTAGTGGCTCCTTAATCATCAAAGTTCTCTTCTTCTGTTGAGAATCAAATATGTAGAACTCACGTTTTGGCAAGCAAAGAACTATAAGCATCCAGTGACTCCTACATACAAACAATAAACATATGTAGTTAGAAAAAAAAAAGTTAAATTTGTAACAATCAATTAAAAACGAAGTTCAAATTAATTTTCATACTTTTCGTAGTATGGACATAAGATGAATGTCTTAGAACTAAGTGCACTCATGGACCTCGTCATGTACGATAGAATTCGATCTGCATCGGTCTTTAACATGGTGGCCGAGATCATCTCCGGGCACATGAATCCAATAGTATTGGCGTGACAATCATCGTGATAACACAACTCACTCAAAGCCCTATAATATATAGTGTAAGAACGTTAAGACAATCATAAAAATCAAATTTAGGGGCAAAATATTAATTTAGGTAACTCACATAATAAAAACTTGCTTTATCGATATATTGAGCCATGCTCCCGAGAGAAGTTGATCGGTGTCTTCAACGGTGACATTAATTTCAAAGTCCTTTTCCATATTGAATGTCCTTTTAGTGCTTGCACCCTAACGTTCTCCCCTTCTTTTAATCCCAACATCATAGTTTTCATCACATTGCACTTACCACTCAAATTTTGCACTTTATAATTTTCAAGGAAATATGTTTTTAATTTAGTGTTGGACGCTTTTGTTTCGTTTCCACTTCTCCCAAGCACTATCTCTTTCCCTTCGTTCCCTTTCCCTTAAGGCTTTTTACTTGTAGGCTTGTTTAACTGAGGTATGATTTTCAAATAACGATATACATATTAGTGAGCATACATGGTATAATAGTTCTACTTCAAATTATCATGCATATGTTAGTTACCTCCTCATTCGTAAGAGACACCAAATGCTTTGGCCACTGAGTGAAGGTACCATGAGCTTGAGCAAGTTTCTTAATATATTGAGAACGCACGGGGACGGGAGCTTCTTTGTACGCGGGCTCAAAATCATCAACGCTCACTTTCACGTTATCGGAAGTGACGTCGTTGTGGTGCTCAAGGATCAACTCTGGACATATGGTATGTAATCCCCCGTAAATTTATAAATTTTATATTTTAACGTATATTATTTATATTTAAATAGAATTTATGAATTTTAGTAATAAATATATAATTAACGTATATTTATTTATTACATTTTAATATTTTTAACGATTTACGAAATTGAAAATGATTTTTGAATTTTAAGTTAAAACGAATTCGAATTACGAAATTCTGTTCCATTGAAATTAGGAAGCAATCCTAACCATTTTTTATTCAACAACCCAAATCCTACTCCTAGCTAAATTGGGTAAAGCCCAAACCATTAAAACCCAAAAAGAACCCAAACCCCCACCCAAAACTGATTCACGTGAAAATCAAAAGCAAGAAAAAAATCAAAACCTTCCATCCCCCTATTCTTTCACGTGCAAGACCTCACAAAACCCTTCTCCTTGCAAACACCAGCACTCCTTCCTCCCTGTTCGTGCCCCTCTCAACCACCAACAGTACACGCAGCCACCAGTTGCGCATCCACCGCGACGCCCTGCTGCTGTCGCGCCGCCGTCCATCTCCTCCACGCACAGCAACAACCTTCGTTCCTCCTCTTCATTGTTGTTTCTCCCTGCTCTGCAAGTTGCGCCGCCTGCAAGACCACCGCGAGAGCCTGCAGCCACCAACCACGCCTCCCAGTCCCACAGCCGCGCCGCCCTGCCGCCGGCTTTCACTCTCTCTCCCTCACTTTTGGTTATTTCTTAAACCCTAAGTTATTTAAATGTTTTAATTAAGTTTATTGATTTTTGTTTATGTTTCTTGAATTAAATTATTAATCTTTATAGTTAAATTATAATTTTCAGATTTGGTATTGATATTATAAATTAATTATTTTTAGTTTTGGTTGATTAATATATAAGTTAGGGTTTAAATTAGTTTAGTGATTTAATTCATTTTATTGAATTTAAATTATAAGTTATTATGATTAAATTATATTTTCAGATTATATATTATGTTTAAATAATAAATTCAATTTTCAGATTATGCGATTGCATTGAAATAATGGTTTTTAATTATTAAAGCATGAATTTTTAAGGTTTTAATAGTTTTAAAATCATGGTATGATGTTTATGAGTTATTAAGGTTATTGTTTTTATGATTTTAAGCATATTAATTATGGTTTGGCGAAGTTTTAAACTATTTTATATTGCTGGAATTTTAAAAAGGGATGCTTTATTGGAGTTTTTGATAATTGGTGATCATTAGTGTAGTAATCACTATTCTAGGAAGTTAATTAATTAGGTTTCGATGTCGGGGAATGTTCTAAATATGTTTAGGATGTGTCTAGAGTACGTTAGTGTTGCTGTAAATTATTAGGTATTGATTTGGGTACGTTTCTTGATTGTTTTAGGCGGAGAATTCTTTGTGGGCGACTTTTGAATTCGTTAAAGTGGCCTATCAGTTTGTTTACACAAGGTACGTACATACCTGTGTGCTTGGATGTGGGTTGTATTGAGAATATGATGAATATATTTATGAACTTGCTTATGTTGGAATTTCATGTTCAATGTCGTTGAATTAATGCGTTGAGCATAGAACTTTATTTATAAGAATTGAATCATGTTAGCATGGAATATTGATGCAAGCATGTTGGTTTTGTGGAACTTTATATTATTTAATATTGGTTTAGATCTTTATTGATCGTTGTTCCTCTTTAGATTTTCACTACTTTATAAGGGCCGAGGACCTTGTTTGGTAGTTGAACCTTATACCTAATAAAGGTTTTTAAATATGGATAAAGGAAGGATTAAAATAGTTGGAATTGGCTCTTGGTTGAACGTTGTGATCACTGGTTTAATTCAAAGATAAAAGAAGTTGTGTTTACTTGTTGAATATAATATTTATGTTTGATGAGTCATAACCAAGTATTAAAAGTTAAGTCATGTAAAGTGAAAATGAGTAGCAATAGCTTTAGACTGTGCACGTCTAAAGTGACGGACAATCAGGAGTTGGGGTCATGGGTAGCCTATGGCTTTTTCTGAGGCTGGATTGATCACCGGTTCTATTTTTATTTAAAAGTCCCTCGATATCGCAGGTCATTGGGGTTTATGGAGTCGCGCCCGTACCTCGTCTTCCTTAGTGAAGAAGAAGAAGTTTCTAGTAGACAACTCAGTCCATTGACTATTTCAATTAAAATAATGTTAATGATACAAAGGTCTAGTTCAGTCAAATATAGTCTTCAAGTCAATATATCGATCTTGATAATCCTTGCTTATGTTTTATTTAGTACCATGTTAGGATTGTTCGTTTAATAGAATCATGTTAGGATTATTATTGATTTAGTATGTAGTACTCAACTTTGTTGATTACGTGCTTTTGCTTGTGCATGTTAATCATGGCTATGCCTTATTGATCCTGTGATGACCCAATCTTTGGTGAGCAGTCTCTAAGGATCAATAAGCATTGTCCATCTGCAGGTTTGAAGATGTTGCATCATTGGGATCGGGAATAGAGAGCTTGTATTTAGTTTTGATTTGCTAAGTTGACTTAGGTTTGTTAATTGGGACTTTAAACTTGTCGTACTCTTTATATTTCCTTATTTTCGTTGGATGATTTTTGGGATTAAACCTATAATCGATTATTTATAAACCTAAAGTTAGTTTTATGTTTTCCGCTGCAAAATTCTGAATAAGCCGTTACGTTTTCACACGGGCGATAATGCCTTGATAATTCTCTACGTTTTATATTAAAATGTTGTTTTAGAAAAGAGAGAATTGTCGGGGTGTTACAAAGTGGTATCAGAGCTAAGGTTTTACTTTAATAAATTTTTAGGCGCCTAACTATCTAGTTATTTAAAATAAATGTCTTAAAAATCGAGCTTCTACGTATTATAGTGTTCAAAAATTGGTACTTTTTTTTGGGGGGCCGATTTCCTTTTATCTTGTTTGAAAGTATACGATATTCCTTATTTACGTTCGAAATCAAATTATTTTTCCAAGTTAAAGTGATACTTTCGACATTTTTATTTTTCTTATTATTTATTATTCAAACAAATACATAAAAATGAATACATTTTTAAAAAAAAAGGAGTTCAATTTTTTTTTTAAAGTTGTTTCAAGAGTTAGAATTCGTTAATTAGGAAATATAAATCTTTTCGAATTAATAACTTTATTCTCGAATTTATTCGCTACGCATTTTCTTAACTTATTTCACTTTATTTATTTTATATTTTATTTATGTTATTATTCTATGTTATAATTTTATTATATTTTCGTTCTTTTATTTCGTTATATAAATGATTCTAATGCTTTAGTTTATGAGAGATGGGTAGTATAAGAAGGGCATATAAGATAGAATTATATGTGCATTAGTAGCTAGTCAATGATAAGAAATTGATTGTTATGCATGTGCATGTGCTAATTGTTTAAGTGTTACATTTACATGTGCATAAAGAATTGTTTGATTCCGCATAACTTATTGATTATTGAACCTTGTTTATGTTTTGGCTGGAAAATCGTTAGTGAGACCTTGAATTGTTTATTTCAGGAATAAAATGTTTCTTTCCAAGTATACCAATATAGGATCCTTCGAGAAACTTGATATAGAAACCCCAGATATTTACGTGAAGAAAATTGTGTTTGGATGTGAATATTATGCTAAAGTTCAAGGGCAACCTATCTTAATGAGAAAGGATATCATAGCAGCCACTATCATTAATTGCTTACCTAACAAATTTCCATACCTATAACTCAAGGAAAAGTTTAAAGACATGCATTCTGATAATGGAACTCCAAACTTGGCTAAGTATGGAACTTGGGATGGTAGATGGAAATATGATTCAGAAATTCTGACCACCATTATTGAAGCGGCAGAAAGTGGGTTTAGAGACGGTAAAATCGTAGGGAGTCATGTTGGGGATTCAGTTACAGAAGAACCTATGGGAATAAGTGTAAATAATGACCTAGAGGAAAATGATGTAGCTGTGGAGAATGAGAATGTAGGTGTTGAGGCAGAGAATCCTAACCCAGCGGCTCATGAGCCAACCATTGAGATCTCTAGTGATTCGGATGCAGAGCTCGAAAGTGAACAGGAGATGGCAAGTGAGCCTAATCAAGATGAAGACATGGGTGAAGATGCAAACCCTGAGGAAGACCCCGATGAAGACCCTGAAGAAGAGTTCGATGATCTTGAGATCTAAATTTCACTCCGCAAGTTTCAGGACCAATGGATAGGCAAGAGGCCACAAAGATTTTGAAGTCATAAATAGTTAGTTAGCTCTTTTATGTTTTAAAGAATAAGTAGCAAAGCTACAACAGTTTAAGGTTAAAGTTTATTGAAGTTTGAAATGTTCTTTATTATTTTCAAGGATGTAATAAACCTTTATGGAGTTAGCAATAAAAGTTAAAGTTTTCCAGGGATTGTTCATTATTCTATTTTGAGGATTCTATAATACTCCAACCTCTAGGTAGTACGTCGTGGATTAATCTTCCTATTGGTTGCATACTCAGTGTGAATTGTGGATCAATTTAATTGCCACAAAAATATTAAATGATTTGAGTACATAAAGGAAGCGAGGGCCAATCTAGACCCTCATGACCAATATGATTCAAAATGTTATGCCTTATGTGCAGTGTGTAAATGTCTTTCGTGAATTATTGAGGATGATTATTTTTTAATGATTGTTGCATCTTGTAGACGATCGTTGCACCTTCGTAAACGATTGTCGTGCCTTCGTAAATGATGTGTATTAATGTGAACATTGTTGGTTGAGGCGGTCTTTATGGTCAATTAAAGTATTAAATTGTATGGGATAACGTATAAGTGATGTTTCAAACCTAAAGTAGAATATACTAATTGCAGGTCGCGTTCTAGAATGGCCAACAACAATGATCTAGCTGCTGCGAATCGCCTCTTGGCGGAAAAGCTAACCAAGGAGAGAACTGAGCGCCCTGATTCTGCAGGGGAAATGTTTGAAAGACTTTCTAAGGTTAAGCCACTGTATTTCAAGGGGCAGGCAGATCCTACCTTCCTGGAAAACTGGATTAGGGAATTTGAGAAACTATTTGAGGCTGTGAGTTGCCCTAGAAGTATGCGAGTAAGTCAAGTTGTCCTTTACCTGAAAGATGAAGCCGACCTTTGGTGGAGGGAAAATGGAAATAGACTAAGTGCTGTTGCGGGATTCAATTGGGATTCATTCATAGTTGCCTTGAGGGGGAAGTTTTATCCTCCTTTTATGAGAAAGCAGAAAGCGCAGGAGTTCATCAACCTTAGGATGGGGAATATGACTACTGCTGAATACTATAGCAAGTTTATAGCTTTATCGAGGTTTGCACCTGAAGTGGTAGCTACTGAGGAGCTAAAGGCTCAAAGGTTTGAGCAAGGGCTGACTGATGAAATTCAATTGAGATTAGGTGGAGAAACTTTTACATCCTTAGACATAGTATATGGGAGAGCTGCTCATATTTATGGTCTGCAGTCTAGAAGGGACAAGAAAACTGTGGTAATTGGGGAAAAGAGGAAAGATTTTAATGCTGGGGGTAACCAAGAAAACTTTAAAAGGAATAGAAACGGAAATGGGAATGGAAATGGAAATTTCCAAGGAGGAAACAATCAGGGGCACCACAACGACTCGAACCCATCTGAGAGAGTGCATCATTGCAAGATGTGCAGTAACCATCACCCTGGTAAGAACTGCAAAGGAGAATTAGTGACCTGCAACTATTGTCAGAAAAGGGGGCATAGGGAATACGAGTGTTTCACTAAGCACAGAAAGGAACAAAATAGTAATGGAGGTGGAAACCAAGTGAAGTTTAACCAGTCTGGAGGTCAAAATTCAAAGCCTGGAGGGGCACAAAACAATCAAGGGAACTATAATAAGCCTGCAAATGATAACAACAACCCGAATAAGGCTCCAGGAAAGTTGTACATGATGAATCAGAATGAGGATGAACGATCTGCCGATATAGATTTTGGTACTTTTCTATTAACTTCGCGCAAGTTAAACATTATTTAATTCGTGGTGACTTGTTCTTTTGTTTCGTCATCTGTTGTGAAAAGTCTAAAGTTAGTAGTTTTAGTGAAATAGGAATTTTGAGAATAGAATTCGTCGAAAGAGAATTTTGGTTAGCTATTCCCTTAGGTGAGTTACGAGGGCGTAACTCGTTTTCTTTAAGGGGGGTAGAATGCGATAGAAATTCGCGCTTTTTACTTATTTTATGGTATTTTTATGAATTTTATGCTTATTTTTTAGCAACCTTTACAAGTTGATGCAAAGCAAATAGATTCTCCGCAAAAGAAAAGGTGTTCATGAGTAACACAAACAGCTTTGAGTTGGCAAAAAGTGCACATAGGTGGCACAAGTACTTCTCTAGTGAGAATAAGTTAAAAGCTTTTGGGAAACGTGGTAAATTTCGTGTCAAGTTTCGGGACGAAACTTCTTTTAAGAGGGGTAGATTGTAATCCCCCGTAAATTTATAAATTTTATATTTTAACGTATATTATTTATATTTAAATAGAATTTAAGAATTTTAGTAATAAATATATAATTAACGTATATTTACTTATTACATTTTAATATTTTCAACGATTTACGAAATTGAAAATGATTTTTGAATTTTAAGTTAAAACGAATTCGAATTACTAAATTCCGTTCCATTGAAATTAGGAAGCACTCCTAACCATTTTTTATTCAACAACCCAAATCCTACTCCTAGCTCAATTGGGTAAAGCCCAAACCATTAAAACCCAAAAAGAACCCAAACCCCCACCCAAAACTGATTCACGTGAAAATCAAAAGCAAGAAAAAAATCAAAACCTTCCTTCCCCCTATTATTTCACGTGCAAGACCTCACAAAACCCTTCTCCTTGCAAACACCAGCACTCCTTCCTCCCTGTTCGTGCCCCTCTCAACCACCAACAGTACACGCAGCCACCAGTTGCGCATCCACCGCGACGCCCTGCTGCTGTCGCGCCGCCGTCCATCTCCTCCACGCACATCAGCAACCTTCGTTCCTCCACTTCATTGTTGTTTCTCCCTGCTCTGCAAGTTGCGCCGCCTGCAAGACCACCGCGAGAGCCTGCAGCCACCAACCACGCCTCCCAGTCCCACAGCCGCGCCGCCCTGCCGCCGGCTTTCACTCTCTCTCCCTCACTTTTGGTTATTTCTTAAACCCTAAGTTATTTAAATGTTTTAATTAAGTTTATTGATTTTTGTTTATGTTTATTGAATTAAATTATTAATCTTTATAGTTAAATTATAATTTTCAGATTTGGTATTGATATTATAAATTAATTATTTTTAGTTTTGGTTGATTAATATATAAGTTAGGGTTTAAATTAGTTTAGTGATTTAATTCATGTTATTGAATTTAAATTATAAGTTATTATGATTAAATTATATTTTCAGATTATATATTATGTTTAAATAATAAATTCAATTTTCAGATTATGCGATTGCATTGAAATAATGGTTTTTAATTATTAAAGCATGAATTTTTAAGGTTTTAATAGTTTTAAAATCATGGTATGATGTTTATGAGTTATTAAGGTTATTGTTTTTATGATTTTAAGCATATTAATTATGGTTTGGCGAAGTTTTAAACTATTTTATATTGCTGGAATTTTAAAAAGGGATGCTTTATTGGAGTTTTTGATAATTGGTGATCGTTAGTGTAGTAATCACTATTCTAGGAAGTTAATTAATTAGGTTTCGATGTCGGGGAATGTTCTAAATATGTTTAGGATGTGTCTAGAGTACGTTAGTGTTGCTGTAAATTATTAGGTATTGATTTGGGTACGTTTCTTGATTGTTTTAGGCGGAGAATTCTTTGTGGGCGACTTTTGAATTCGTTAAAGTGGCCTATCAGTTTGTTTACACAAGGTACGTACATACCTGTGTGCTTGGATGTGGGTTGTATTGAGAATATGATGAATATATTTATGAACTTGCTTATGTTGGAATTTCATGTTCAATGTCGTTGAATTAATGCGTTGAGCATAGAACTTTATTTATAAGAATTGAATCATGTTAGCATGGAATATTGATGCAAGCATGTTGGTTTTGTGGAACTTTATATTATTTAATATTGGTTTAGATCTTTATTGATCGTTGTTCCTCTTTAGATTTTCACTACTTTATAAGGGCCGGGGACCTTGTTTGGTAGTTGAACCTTATACCTAATAAAGTTTTTTAAATATGGATAAAGGAAGGATTAAAATAGTTGGAATTGGCTCTTGGTTAAACGTTGTGATCACTGGTTTAATTCAAAGATAAAAGAAGTTGTGTTTACTTGTTGAATATAATATTTATGTTTGATGAGTCATAACCAAGTATTAAAAGTTAAGTCATGTAAAGTGAAAATGAGTAGCAATAGCTTTAGACTGTGCACGTCTAAAGTGACGGACAATCAGGAGTTGGGGTCATGGGTAGCCTATGGCTTTTTCTGGGGCTGGATTGATCACCGATTTTATTTTTATTTAAAAGTCCCTTGATATCGCAGGTCATTGGGGTTTATGGAGTCGCGCCCGTACCTCGTCTTCCTTAGTGAAGAAGAAGAAGTTTCTAGTAGACAACTCAGTCCATTGACTATTTCAATTAAAATAATGTTAATGATACAAAGGTCTAGTTCAGTCAAATATAGTCCTCAAGTCAATATATCGATCTTGATTATCCTTGCTTATGTTCTATTTAGTACCATGTTAGGATTGTTCGTTTAATAGAATCATGTTAGGATTATTATTTATTTAGTATGTAGTACTCAGCTTTGCTGATTACGTGCTTTTGCTTGTGCATGTTGATCATGGCTATGCCTTATTGATCCTGTGATGACCCAATCTTTGGTGAGCAGTCTCTAAGGATCAATAAGCATTGTCCATCTGCAGGTTTGAAGATGTTGCATCATTGGGATCGGGAATAGAGAGCTTGTATTTAGTTTTGATTTGCTAAGTTGACTTGGGTTTGTTAATTGGGACTTTAAACTTGTCGTACTATTTATATTTCCTTATTTTCGTTGGATGGTTTTTGGGATTAAACCTATAATCGATTATTTATAAACCTAAAGTTAGTTTTATGTTTTCCGCTGCAAAATTCTGAATAAGCCGTTACGTTTTTACACGGGCGATAATGCCTTGATAATTCTCTACGTTTTATATTAAAATGTTGTTTTAGAAAAGAGAGAATTGTCGGGGTGTTACATGGTACCATAGGCAACAAAGACTTTCTCGGAGCCTATGTTCAGGTATAGATGGCACGGGACAGGTTCCTTATTATTTATTTTGAACAATAACGCAAATACAATGTAACATGTTAGAAAAGTTCAATAGAATTAACTAGAAACAAATTACTTGAAAGACACAAATTATCATACCGTAATGTCGGCAAATGGATCTAAACCCCCAGAATGACAACTACTATGAACATTTGCGTCTATCTGGCTTGGTATTTGGACACCAAGTTCTTTAGAAAATGTGATAAATTTCTCCATAACCATGGCATCCATCTTGGAGTTCATCTCTTGTATTGTCTCATCTTTGACCCTTTTGGTCACTCTTGCTTCCATTTCCTCCATCTCCGCATCTCCATACCGTCGAGAGCTACGCCGCTCTCCGGTCCCCCACACAACTTTGATGCCTACTCCACCACCAAATGTTATTGGTCTCCTTTCTTGAGTCTTACCAAGTGCACGAAATAAGACATCATCAAGCCTTTTAGGAACAAATTCCCCTTCATCTTGTTTCCTTTTCCATTCATCCTACATGAAATCAAATGGTTTTGAGAAAAGTTCAACACTTGGTTTCATATTTAAGAACATAAATGAAATTAGAGGAATCACAACATTATGCAAAATTGTTAAATGCACTTACAATATTTTCTTTGACCTTTTGTGTGCCCTCATCCGGCAAGTAAGGATTTCCTTTCTCATCTGGTACCGATCTTGCAAGAAGCCATAAACATGTCCTACTCGGCAAACTTGAAGCAATTGTAGACGTAGAGGAACCATCAGATGACGAAGAAACTGAGGGAATGTACCCTTTTCTACGCCATTCACTTGTCATTTCAGCATATGATTTTTGTCCCATATGATGAGGATATATGTTGAAAGTTTGACTCTGTCTTGCTTTCTCACTTATTTCCTAATTTTAGGGGGGTAAAAGAAATTATTACAACAAAATAAAACTTAGATTATACCAAGACTTTAAATAAGAATAATTTTTTATACCTCAGCTTCTTCGGAGGTACGTATCTTCACAAATTCCTTCCATATATCCTTAGTTATATAACTATACAAATCATATGGAATCTTTTCATCTTTTGGCCTTTTTCTTGTACCCCGGATCTAACCAGTCGCCAATCTTGATTTGAATTCTCTCCAACGCTTATCACAACTCTTTAAGACAACTTCTTTCTTAGTTTCATCTATGATATGAAATTCTCTCTAAATGAAAGAAAAAGAAAAGGAACAAGAAAGTCTTTTAGCACATGAAAAAGACACGTAGACATGTACAACTGAATTTCCAAAATAAAACCGATTACCTTGACATCTTCCCACAAAGTGTCTTTTATTCCTTGTGAAACATCTTCCCAGGTTCTGATCAATATTGAAACCTTTGCGCGACTTATCTCGCCAATGTGATTCTTGTAATCCGTTGCCCATTTCCCTGTGGGTCGGTCCAAGTGATCCCATTCAATTATTCTTGGAACCCCGGGCATGGATTTTAGCCCTTTTGTAGGGCCTCTTGGCTTCCTTTTTTTTCTTTTGGGACACTTGATTTGGTGATTCGTTAGATGGCCCTGAATTTGCGTGTTGATCTTCATCCATGCCTGACGCTACTACAGTTTGGAAAATCATCAAAATTAATTACCTTCAAAAGCAGGATTTTTAAAAAAAATAAAGAACTGATCAGTTCTGAATTCTGACCAGTTTTGTCCACTGATCTGCACAGAACTGATCTGAGCTATGCAGATCAATGCACGGAACTGGTCAGTTCTGAGCACTGATCTGCATAGCTCATATCAGAACTGTGCAGATCAATGCACAGAACTGATTAGAACTGACCAGTTCTGTGCACTGATCTGCACAGTTCTGATCTGAGCTGTGCAGATCAGTGTACAGAACTTATCAGAACTGGCCAGTTCTGTGCAGTGATTTGCACAGCTCAGATCAGAACTGTGCAGATCAGTGCACAGATATGGTCAGTCTGATCAGTTCTGTCCACTGATCTACACATAATTGATCTGAGTTGTGCAGGTCACTGCACAGAACTGGTCAGTTCTGATCAGTTCTGTGCACTGATCTGCACAGCTCAGATCAGAAATGTGCAGATCAATGCACAGAACTGATCAGAACTGACCAGTTATGTGCACTGATCTGCACAGTTCTGATCTGAGCTGTTCAGTTCTGTGCACTGATCTGCACACATTTCAGATCAGAACTGTGCAGATCAGTGCACAGAACTGGTCAGTTCTGATCAGTTCTGTGCATTGATCTACACAGTTCTGATCTGAACTGTGCAGATCAGTGCTGATCTACACAGTTCTGATCTGAACTGTGCAGATCAGTGCTCAAGATATTACGCAAGATATTTTTGAAAATAAAAATGCATCAGTGTAGAATACTCACTAATATGTCTATTTAATTCCCCCAAACAACCAACCCCACAAATCCCAAAGTCTGTTTTATGCAGAATGAATTAGCTAAACATCTAAATATTCCAAAACATATGCATACACGCAGATTCGTTTTCATGCAAGCATTTCGAATAAAAGATCAGTATTGACGCAAAGCAAACGCAGGAACAAAAGATGCATCTAAATGTATCCTTAATAAAGAGCCTGCTTTTCCACACCAAAACAAGCTCAAATTACCTTAAGTATGACGGATTTGACTATCTTGGATTGTTTCCTCTCTTTTTTCTTCTACCCAAGCATCACAACTCTAACTCCTATCTGCAAAATTAAAGGGAGCAGAAGTTTACGTTTAATAGGAAAATCAAAGAGTCTTAGAAAGCAAAAATGACATTTTCGAACCCAACTTTTAACTTAAGAACCAAAGGAATATTTTCAAACTTATTACATGTCTCATATGCATAGTTATAACTTTCTAAGACACGTACTAATCTATTATTCCACATTTAAGGCTAATTGGGTCGTTATAGTACATATTTAGGCAAAAATGACGTTTTCGAACCCAACTTTTAACTAAACAACTTAAGGAATGTTTTCAAACTTATTACATGTCTCATATGCATAGTTATAACTTTCTAAGACCCATAGCAGCCATATCTTGTCTAACTTTAGGCCCATCCTTCGTTTTCCCTTGCATATTCAACAATGTCCCAACAATGGCATCACAAACATTTTTCTCAATATGCATTACATCCAAACAATGCCTAACTTCCAAATCTCTCCAATATGGGAGATCCCAAAAGATAGACCTCTTCTTGTAACCACCACTTGGCTGACCTTTATAAGGCTTACCAAACTCTGTCTCAATGTCTTTAACCCATTCATAAACCTCACACGCACATAAGGGGGCAGGAGCTTCTCTCATCTCCACTTCTCCATTAAAAGCTTCCTTCTCTTTTCGAAAGGGGTGATCTTCAGGAAGATACATCCAGTAATCCATGTACACATCTTTCCCACAAAATTTTAGGTGCCTCGAGACCAAATCATCATGACAAACTGGACATGCCTTCTTTCCCTTTACAGAATACCCTGACAAATTTCCATAAGCCGGAAAATCATTTATCGTACAAAAAATCATCCCACGTAAAGTGAAATTGGTTTTGGTGTATGCATCAAACATCAACACCCCTTCATCCCACAACAATTTCAAATCTTCAATGAGTGGCTCTAGATACACATCTATGTCATTTCCGGGTTGTTTAGGCCCAGAGATTAAGAGCGACAACATGATGTATCTACGCTTCATGCATAACCAAGGAGGCAAATTTTATATGGTGAGAAGAACCGGCCAAGTGCTATATTGGGTACTAAGTGTCCCAAATGGGTTCATTCCATCCGTGCAAAGACCAAGCCTGAGATTCCCAACTTCTTCCCTAAAGACCTTGTACTTTCAATCAATGTTCCTCCATTGTGGAGAATCAGCAGGATGCCTCATTAACCCATCTTTCTTCCTCCCTTCGGCATGCCACCTCAAGAGTTTTGCAGTTTTCTCTTCTGAGAAAAGGCGCTTAAATCTTGGTATAATTGGAAGATACCAAAGCATCTTAGCCGGAGAAGGTTTCTTCTTAGTTGATGTTGCATCATTCTCCACGATCTTGTAACGGGACAATCCGCATCTTGGACACTCATGCAGATTTGCATACTGCTTTCGATACAACACGCAATCATTTGGACACGCGTGTATCTTCTCATAATCCATACCCAAAGGACACATAAGCTTCTGGGCCTCATAGTTAGACCTTGGAAGTTTGTCTCCTTTAGGAAGATTACCGGACGTGGCCTCCAAAAACTGTGAAAAACTCTTGTTGGTCCAACCGTTTTCCACCTTTAAGTTGAAATATTCGATGACGGCACCAAGTATAGTTTGTGTAGAACCAGGATATAACGGTGTTGCGGAAACTTTGATTATACTATCATACATACGGGGACGCTCAACGAAATGATGGTCTTCCACATCATGCATCATATCATCTATCCTATCTTTCTCCTCTTCTTCCTCACTTTCAACACCAACCAATTTCATTTTCATCACCATTATCACAATGATTATGCTGACCCGAGCTCGGCATACTAGAACTTGCCCCATGATCTATGCTCTCACCATGCCATGTCCACGTTATGTAGTTACCCTTAAAACCGCGACGAACTATGTGATCAACAATATCATCAATATCCCGATACCCCCTTGAATTATTGCAATCACAACAAGGACACAGAATTAAACTTGATTCATGTTCTGATTGATGTTTCAAGGCAACCTTAATGAACTCTTGAATCCCTTGTAAGAACCTTGTAGAAAATCGTTTACTACCATACATCCAACTCCGATCCATTTTCAACCACTAAAGATAAAACAATATGACCAAATTTTGTCAAAGGTTAGAATATAAAATAGGCTATTCATATCATTATAAATCCAAAATTTTGTAGCAAACCCAAAACATGATTTCATATATCACCTAAATTCATTTCATAGCCTAAATTCATTTCATAACCTACACAAACCATCTCATAAAACTACACAAACCCAAAACTTCATTTCATAACTTTTAATTCAACAAAACCTTAATGTAATAAACAACTAAAATTCAACAAAACTTAAATCCTAAAATGTACCCAATTAAAATATAATTCAACTAAAATTCAACAAAACCTACAACTAAAATTCAACAAAACCTAAATCCTAAAATGTACCCAATTAAAATTCAACAAATAATATCAACCATTAAAATTCAATTATAATGCAAAATTAAAATTCAATTATAATGTCCACAATTAAAATTAAAATGCACAATTAAAATTCAATAAATATCAAAACTAAAATTCAATACCTAAGAGAGGAGAGACGACAATGAACAAGGGCGGCTGAGTGGGTGGCGGCGTGGGAGGTTGCCGTGCCGTGGACGACTTCCTTGGCCGTGGGCGGCGGCTCTAAAAAGGGAGCAGGGCAGTGAAGTAGCGAAGCAGTGAAGCAGTGAATTGAAGCAGCGAAGGAACGGCCGGCGCGGCAACGACGGAAGGCGGCGAAGCAACGACGGCAGTGAACAGGGTGAAGCCGCCGGTGAGAACAAAGCAGCTAGTGTTGGTGTTGGTTTCGTTTGGGAGGGCAGTGTTTGTCGAGCAATATTAACCTAAGTCAGAATTGAAGTTCCTAAGCAATTAAGTGTGAGCGCGAATCCGGAAAAAAAAAAAATCAAAACACATTGCGTCGCAGCTTTGTTAAACTGTGAGGCAAATGACTCTAGGATGCTCCTAGAGTCATTTGCGTCGCAGATTAGTAAATCTGCGACGCACTTGATTGAGTAAATTGCGTCGCAGTTTTACTAATCTGCGACGCAAATGACTCTGGGGGGCATCCTAGAGTCATTTGCCTCGCAGTTTAACAAAGCTGCCACGCAAATGACTAAATTTTATGCTAAAATTTGTTATTTGCGTCACATGTTCAGAATGGCGTGGCAAATGCGGGGATGCAAATAAGCCTTTTTCCACTAGTTCCCACTATAACTTTGTTACGATTTATATACTAATTTGACAATTTTAAATTTTACTAATATATAAAAATCAAATATTATTATGTAAAATATTGTTGGATTAGTGAATATATATTTTTTCATAATATCTACTTTTTTATAACTTTTACAAATAGAAAATTATAGATAATTCGTACTTAATGGTCAAATGATACATTTACAAGTGTGCCGGTCCAAGTGATGCATTTAAAAAAGAGACAGAGGAGGTAATATAATATGTTACAGTAATATTTAGACGTACGTATTTAGCACTTAGCATGTCAACCAATTAAGTGAACGAAATAATATGGGGGTGTTTGGTTATGAGAGGTTTGAGGAAAAAAAGTTTAATTTTTGAGGTGAATTACAGGTTAATTAACCTTTTGAAAAAGCTAATCAGAAGTGTTTGGTTTAGAAGAGAGTTCTTGGGGTGAAAAAACTCATGTAGGAGCTTTTTGCAATTCGAGTTTTGAGAAAGTGAATTTAAAATTACTACTTTGTGCTAATATTGCCTAAAATAAGTACCATTACCAACCTTAACACCCTACATTATTTCTCTCCTAAAAACATCACTCACGTCTCCTTCTTCTCATCCCATTTAATTATTCCTCGTTTCTTGTTGTAAAAATACTAGTTTCTTGTTGTAATAAATTTTATATTAGTATTTTGAAGCACTTGAAAGCTATTGCAATCATGCTTGTAAAATCATTAGCAATATTTCTCTATTTGCAAGTTAAGAATAAGTTTTTTAAAATAAGTTCGTTTCATTTATATAACGCTTATTAAAACAATAAAGAGAAAATAATTAACCTAATAAACTATTTGCCTATTATTAATAAGAAACAAAGTATCTAACAACAAAGTATGTCAATTGTCTTTAATGGTCATGTTACCTATTAAACAACTAGCACCTGATTTACCAAATACTTTAACACAAGCAGCTACTTGAACCATGCAGTCAAACCAGATAATATAAATAACTAGTCAAACCAACTAACAACTAACAACTTTATACCTAGCCAAACAGGGCCATGATCCCCAAGAATTAGACATACATTCAAGTGTTGCAAAAAGAATCTAAGATTATCAACGAGGAGAGTGTGCTAAGTTCAAAATAATTTTCGTTCATTGTTTGGGAAAGTAGACAAGATAATACTTCCTCCGTCTTTTAATACTCGCAACGTTTGTTAGTTTCACGCATGCCAATGCACAACTTTGATCATTTATATCTTAAATTCTCTTTATGCAAAAATTATAAAAAGTTGATATTTTGAAAATACACATTGATACGAATCTAACAAGATCCCACATGACTATGTTTTATCTTATATAAAAAACACTAAGAATAGTCAAAGTAGATTATATGAATAGTGGCAAAAGTCCAAACGTTGCGAGTATTAAAAGACGGAGGAAGTATGTATTTTTCTATTATAAATTTTATAATAGGAAAAAAAACTCGGTTAACCTCTAGCTATAAAGTATAAACCAATCTGATGCGCCTTACCAATTATAATAGAGAACACTATTGAAAGAATATTAATAATTAAAACAGAGTATAAGATATATTTTAATGTAATTGAATCCTTATCCCGTCAAAGAAAAAAAATGTAATTGAATCTTTATTATGTCAAGTTTTTTAAGAGCATGTACATTGGGGCTCTTGGAGTGGCTCTCTAAGTAGCTTTCTAAGTAGCTCTCCAACAAGAACTAGCTTTTGGCCAACATTGGGGCTCTTGAGTGGTTCTTGAGGGGCTCTTGAGTAGCTCTTCATGGAGAGCTACTTCAAGATAGCTCTTGCCCAAGAGCCCTCCAAGAGTTGGTTCTTGTTGAAAAATGAGGAGTAACTTTTTTAAAGTAGATAGTAACTTTGGGTAAAAATACAATTAAGTAGTAACTTTTTTACATTTTATATTTATGATTCAATAAAATGAAAAACTAATATGTTTATAATATTTTTTTTATGGAAAATCTACAATAATGGTTACTTTTCTTTTTTCCTTCCCTATTTAACAAGCCTAATTTTGGGCTATTTATTTGCAACTAAAATTATTTTGTTCTTCTTTTTAACCCATTGGTTGAAAATGAAATCTAATTATATATTGTTAATATTGCAGTAACCTAAAATTTTCTATCATAATTACTTTACTTATTAGTTATTACCAATAAATATTAACATTGTTTGATATATATAAAATAAATGAAGAATTGACATCGGACCACCAAACGGTAAAAAAAAATATTGGAGAGCTCATTTGAAGAACCAACCAATGTTGAGTGTTTTTAGGAATGAATTCTTGAGTGTATCTTGTAAAGAGATAATGGTAGAGAGAGAGTGGAGAGCCCTCCAAGAGCTCTTTTGAAGAGTCAACCAATGTACTTGCTCTAACATAGTTACAATGTACAGTTACAATTGTCAATATTGTAAACCCTATAACAAGTAATTGATTCCTAAATATGTCAATGTTTCTAGCTTTATCACGTCAACTTTCTCTCCCTCCGTGGGTGTTTTTAATAATTGAGTTTTAAGAGTTCCCATATTTACAAACCAACTAGATTTTAGCCCGTGTGATACACGGATTCTATTAAATTGTTATGTTTAAATAAAACTCCTATGTATATACCAATTTTATATACTTAGATTAGATTAGTTTTTGATTTTGCATTGAATTTCATTTTAGATTTTTTTTTTATAACTATGAGAATGTTTGTTTTTGGATGAAATTGTATATGCGTAATATTAAAAATTAATTAATAAAAATATTAACGTGGCACTTAATTATTTATCTACGTGGAACTCTACTTTCTTTCAATTCAAAATTAATTTTGAAATCTTATTTTTCATTGGCAGAAACTATTAGATTTCTTATATGGCGTTTTAATATTGGATTAATGTTTGATTTTAAATTGAATCTTATTTATTTTATTTTAGATTATTGTTTGATTTTGGATGAATTTTATTTTAGATTTATTTTTTAATTATTAGATTGTTTGATTTTAGATGGAGTTCTATATATTAGTAATTAAGTAATTAAAATATCTATGTGGCACCTAATTAATTATCTACGTGTCAATTGATTTTTTTAATTCAAAAATGAATTTGAAATCTTATTTTACATTGGGCGAAAACATTAGTAATCCTACGTGGCGCTCTAATAATTCAGCAAATATGCCTCCTATCTATATATATAATATTATATTAGATTAGCTTTTAATTTTTCATTGAATTTCATTTTAGATTTTTTTTTAATTATGACAGTGTTTGTTTTTGGATGAGATTGTATATGCGTAATATAATTAATTAGTTAACAAAAATATCTATGTGGCACTTAATTATTTATCTACATGGCACTCGACTTTTTTAATTCAAAATTAAGTTTGAACTCTTATTTTTCATTGGCCGAAACCATTAGATTTCCCATGTGACGCTCTAATATTAGACTAATGTTTGATTTTAAATTGAATTTTATTTATTTTATTTTAGATTAGTATTTGATTTTGGATGACTTTTATTTTAGATTTATTTTTTAATTATATTATTAGAGTGTTTGATTTTAGATGGAGTTGTATATATTAGTAATTAATTAATTAAAATATCTACGTGACACCTAATTATTATCTACGTGGCAATCGATTTTTTTAATTCAAAAATAAATTAGAAATCTTAATTTTCATTGGCCGAAACCATTAGTAATCCTAGGTGTTGCTCTAATATTTCAGCAAATATGCCTCCTTTATATATAGATAGATATTAGATTAGATTAGATTAGATTCTTAAATGAAGATTAATTTTCTTGTTCTAGCCCTAATTAATTGAAATCATCATTTTCTTTATCTTTCTTGACCAGAGTTGTTCTTCGACTTTATAAGTCATCAATGGTTTTCTAGTCATGGCAACATAAAGTCATTTAATTTTGTAATAGTACGTATATGTGTTAACACTCTATCTAAATTATTTTAGGTGGAAGAAAAATTAAGATGACATTTAACGGTTAATCGGAACTTGAAAAATGGAAGATATATAATACTTTTGATATCTTTTTCTTTTTCTTTTGGGTAGGTGGTAAACGTCCACTAAACAGGTAAGTACTGTACCGTGTGTATTTTATTGATTGGGAAATCCTTATTATTATTATTATTATTATTATTATTATATATATTTTTAAATTATAATTATGATTATTATTATTATTATTATTAAAATTTATAGTCATACAAAGTGATTTGTTATATCACGCCCTACAATTAAACAAAAACGCCCTAATTTAATATGAACTTACCATTGTATCCTTACTAAATTCTTTCCCAATTACTGACCCTTTACCTCCTTTACTGACTTCCTTCTCATCTATAGTTTTCTCTCTCCTTTCACTCTCACTCCTCTCCTTCACTGATAATCCGGCACCACCATTATCATCCACCACCCTCCATCGGCGCTGCCCCTCGAAGTTCCCTTACTTGCTCCTGTTCTCTCCTGTTCAAAGATCTAATCATTTCAATTAACGTCGCTGCTCGTTCCTAGTTCTGTAGACTAAATGTCGAAGGGATTTCAGTGAGACGGTTCCCACCACCGCCAATCACCTCTCCAGCCCAACAATGCCCGTCAAGCCGCCTAACTAGCGTCTCCTCCCATTGGTTGAGAAGCCACCACCCACAAAACCCTATAATTTTCCGTCAGAGCCGAGCCTCCCATTTACCTATCATATAAGAAAATCTTCTCACCTTAGTGTATTTTTTGAAGGCAATTGTTTCATTGTTGTTAGGGGTGTTTCAAATCGTAAGACTAGGCTTATACCATCACCGGAGTCGAAGCCCCAAATGGTGAAGATCGAATGAGACTAGAGCTGATCTAGTCTTGTCCAAGGTATGACTGTGTTAGATGTAGTCTTATCAATGGTTAAGACTCAATTAATCATAGTCTTTTCTTGGGCCCTGACTGGTTTTTGACAAGAGTAGGCGTCACTAAGACGATATAAGTCTACCCCATGCGCTAGACTGAGACGATTCTAGTCTACCCCATGGGCTAGACTGAGACGATTCTAGTCTGCCCTATGGGCTACACTGACTTAGATGTAGTCTCGCCCTATCTTTTCGGAAACGTACCCAGGAGAAATAAAGGGGATAACTCACTTTAATTTGGTTGTAGATGAATGAAGATCAATTCATTGGATGAGAGAGGCCGGACACATTGCTCGAAAACACAAAATTTCGTCGGACTTCAGGGGTACCTCTGTGAACTGTGGTACGGTGGCTCCGCTCCGGTGATTATGGATGAAGTGGTGGCGGACTGGTGGGTGGTTTGGTTGGGTGAGAGAGATGGTAAGAGGTAAGAGTAAAAAAAAATGTGAAAGAGGTATGGTAAATGAGTAAGGGTAAAATAGGACAAACATGTAAAAAATAGGGCGTTTTTGTGTATTTATAGAGCGTTGAATAACAAACCCCATACAAAGTAATTGACTATATCTAAATGATTGAGATTGGTATATATTGAAAATTCTTACATAAATTTAATTAAATAATCACGATTAATTAACGTCGTAGAATTTTCGATAATTGTTGCATACCGAATTTCGTCGATATCAACTGACATCTGTACTAATTTGTTTTTTTTTTGAAGGTGCTGTACTAATTTGTTCAGAACTTCAGACTTACCACAGTTACAACGGACAAGTCGCACCGTAGCACGCACTAATCTAAAAATGGAAACAAATAAGAATTTGCCAATTGTAGTAAAACAAAAATTACTGGTTCAAATTTGTAGGTATCAACTTGCATGGCTTTTGTTTCGATAGGTACGTGTTACTGTATTTTGCGTACGGAATATTATATTTTCAATATTTTCTTTGTCTTTTTCATAGAGCTGGCAAAAATTGACCCAACCCACCAACCCAACCCGAACCCAACCCAATAATAAAGGGTTGGGTCAAGATTTTCAACCCGTTTAATTAAATGGGTCAACCCAACCCAACCCGTTTAATTAAATGGGTTGGGTCAGGTTGAAATTTTCAACCCGAAAACAACCCGTCTAACCCGTTTAAGTGCAAGCAAGTATGTAATATATATATATATGTATAATGTGATTTGAAATATTTTATTTCTCATTTTCCCTTCAACATTGAATAATTATTTGACGTTTTGATTCATGTCAAATACATATTGAAAAATTACTTTTTGCAATGAGATATGCCATAACAAAATCACCTCGCAATTCTATAGTCAAATCAATTTACAATTAAAAGTGGGAAAAAAAAATTAAACGGGTCAACTTCAGGTCAACCCGTTTATAGTTGGGTTGGGTTGGGTTGAAAATCTCAACCCGTTTAATTAAACAGGTCGGGTTGGGTTGGGAAAATCTCAACCCGTTTATAAATGGGTCGACCTGATTTCGACCCAACCCAACCCATTGCCAGCTCTACTTTTTCATCATGCACTACTTCCCTTTAATAGAAATATTTACAATTACTATTGTACAAATATTAAGATAAAAATGAAAAAGTTTGTTGAATATAATAAAATATGAATAAAGTAACATAAATGTGTAATCGGTGGGTGAGTGGAAAAAAATGAATAAAGTAAGAGAAAGTGAGCAAAAACTATAAATATTGTGAGGTAAAAGGGATAAGGTAATAAATTTTTCATGTCCAAAAAATAAAAAAGTAAAGTGTAAAGAATATGTTAGATTTAGTGAAAGCTCATTCCATTGAGTGATTCCATTAATCTAATATATATAGTTGGTTACAAATTAGTCATAATTATATTAGGAAACCTAATGCGACTAGAAGTCTATTGTACATAAAATATTCGTAGAGATTATATATTTATCACATTCACACCTCCACAATCCTAGACTCCTAGAGGGAGGAGGTTGTACACTAAGACTGGATCTGAAATCCAAGAAAAATGTCGTGGAAGACCCTTGTGAAAATGTCCACAAACTGATACCTCGAATGAAAATGCAACCTTTTCCCGAACGAAGTGTATGTCCATCTCGACATGTTTGGTGCGTTGATGTTGTACCGGATTACTGGAAAGATAAATAACACTGATGTTATCACACTAAACAATGGTTGCCTGTCGAACTGTACAATGTAACTCTAGGAGTAGATTATGAATCCAACATGCTTCTCGGCAACGATATTCGCGACACATCGATATTCCGCCTCCGCACTTGCAGTTGCGGAACCGGATATTATACATAGCGGGGCCAAATTTTAATATATAATTTTTATAACATTGAAAAACAAAAATAAAATAAGAAAACTAAGTATGAAGTGAGGGAGCTAAGAATCGAACCTTGTACCTCCTTGTACCTCCAATTTTTAAGGAAAATAACCACTTAAGCTATACTAGACATGTGCTTTTATAGTGCATATTTAATACTTAAACATATTATGGGGGGGCCATGGCCCTCGCCAGCCCCACCCTAATTCCGCCCCTGCGCACTTGATCTCGAAAGAGCAGGTTGACGCTTGGAAGACCAGGAAATAAGGTTATCCTCTAAAAAAACAACAATACCCCGAAGTCGAACGTCGAGTGTCAGGACACCCGCCCCAATCAGGATCAGTACAAGTAATCAAGCATGTAGTGGTAGTAGAATATAAATGTAACTCGTGATCAATGGCATCCAGAATATATCGTAGGATGCGTTTCAATGCATTGAAGATGCTACCTTGGATCATGCGTAAATGTAACGCCCCGACCTCCAATTCAAGTAAATAAGCAGCGGAATTAACTTAGTTCGGTCGGGACATTACCGCCGTAACTCCCTCTTGGAAATTACAAGACAAAATCGTAATAATAACTTTAAGTCACCATATTAATATAATTGACTTTTTATTTTATTTTAATAAAGTAACTTTCATAACTTACCAAAATCCAGGCTCATTCTTCGTTTCCTTGTTAACTTTCCACTATAATCCTGCTTGACCTGTTAAATAAAAACCCCAAAATCAACTCTCCAGTTTTCAAGGCATTGCAAGGTTTCAAATAATTGATCTACTTGACTGGTCAAATCTTCCAACTCAACTGGATCGGGCTTCCCATCATAGGATGGTGGGTTGAGCGATGACAAATTCTTGAACATTAATGCGCTTTCGTCTTCGTTTACATCTTTCTTTTTCCGAGAATCTTGGACTAATTCAGCTAGCATCAGACTCACATTTCCAATCGTTCCATTCTTTCCTCATGACCATCGACATGGACATAATCCTCGTGGATAATGTAGTTATCGTCGTGAACTTGGTGCTCGTTGCCAGCCCAGTTGGTAACATCGTTAATGGCATCAATAGTCGACATTCTGCAAATATGTCTCATCAGATTAAAGCGAGTAAACAATAGAAAATAATTCCCTTTTATCCCGTTCCTACACTCACACTCATATTTATTTTAACATAACATAATTTTAAAATGTTCCTTTTAACCTATTCCTTTAAACTCTTTACTTAAAGCCTAATGAATTCTATTACGTGTAAAACCCAAAAGGTTTAACACTTAGGGTCCAGAACATTTGCTCGGGTACTAAACTGTAACGGCCCGACCTCTAATTCAAGTAATTAAGTAGTGGAATTAACCTAATTCGGTCGGGACATTACCACTGTAACTCCCTCTTGGTAATTACAAGGAAAAATTGTAATAATAACTTTAAATCACCACATTAATATAATTGTCTTTTTATTTTCTTAATAAAGTATCTTTCATAACTTACTAAAGAAGTAAAGAGTCTTCACTAGAGTTATTATATTTTAAACATTAACTAGGTGAACATTGTTAAAGTGAAATCATAGCCACTACTCGTTTCCATCGCCCCCATCATTACCTAAAATAAGAAACAAAACGGTGAGCCAAAATCTCAATAATGTACTATTCTAGTAACGTAAATTCATCTCAACTAATTTTAGTTGATAAACAGGGAGAATAGAATAATATAAAACATTTAATAAAAAATCATATTTCATTCATTCATAACCTTTTTATTAACATGCTAGTCGTTGGCAAGTATGACATGGTGGAACGCCTTCCATGATGGGTCGTTGCGCATAAAGCACAGGGACTGAGCCCGAAACATGAAAACCTTGGCTCAATGGGCAGGTGCCCCATGGGTACACTAGTAGAAAAAATACCTGTTGAGGGGGGCATTTTGGGCTTATTGAGGCGAACAAGGCCCGCTTCGACAGACGGGGCTTCAACAGCTCAGTGAGCTGTTGAGGCGGACTTTGTTCGCCTCAACAGGTCATCTGTTGTGGGGGGCTTTCCAAAGCCCGCCTCAACAGCCCAAATCCAAAGGAAAAAAAAGGACCTGTTGTGGGGGGCATTACCAAAATCCCGCCTCAACAGACACCTCTGTTGAGGCTCACTTCTTAAATGCCCCCCACAACAGACCTGTATTTTTGCGCCAATACCTGTACATTGGCGCCATAAATTCATATGTTGTTGAGGCGTACATTAAAAGCCCCCTTCAACAACATTAATTTTTTTTTCCCAAATTCTTTTAAAATATAAAATAGGTGGCAATAACCAAATCTAGATATATACTCCATTGAGTATTGAAACTGTACACCAATCAACACCAAAATAGCAAAGGTATGAATCTGCTTATCTTTGATAAATAAATCATTACATTAACTTCATTTATATTAACCCAACAGGGTAAAGCGTATAGTACGTACATTTACAATTTTTAAACACCTAGCTAGTCTAACAAATTACAACTAATATTAACAACTAAAGACAAAAGGCTAGAGAGCTAGTCTAACAAATTTCTCTAATCCGGCCACTTAGGTCCCTTTAGATCATGCATTACAAACCTTAATTAAGGCCGTGTTGACTTTCTTCCAATCGACTCGGTCCCTGCAAGATGGAAGGAAAATATATATGAGTACCAAAGTTTACACTCACGATATTATCTTTACATTCCACTGAAGCATAAAATTAAAAGATATAATTGCAGACTATAGAGATAATTAAGTTGTTGAAAACCATGCAACTAAACATGTACTTCTAATTGCTCTGTGAGCATTCAAGTGTCCACGAAAGTTGATGCCTGTCAAACCAAGATTAGTTGGTGGAACAACTCTAATTTAGACAGATCTAATGCATATTAATCATGTAATAAGAATCAAATGAGTTCTTAGGTTCTTTAGTTCAAAGTTGAGAGCGGAAATGTCATTTTATCTCTAAACATGACCTATAACGACCTACTGAGCCTTAAATGTGCATAAATAGATTCGAATGAGTTTTAGAAAGTTAAAACTATGCATATTAGTCATGTAATAAGAACCAAATGAGTCCTTAGGTTCTTTAGTGCAAAGTTGGGAGCGGAAATGTCATTTTAGCTCTAAATATGACCTAGAACGACCCAATGAGCCTTCAATGTGCATACATAGATTGGAATGAGTTTTAGAAAGTTAAAAATATGCATATTAATCATGTAATAAGAATCAAATGAATCCTTAGGTTCTTTAGTTCAAAATTGGGAGCAGAAATGTCATTTTAGCTCTAAATATGACCTATAACGACCCAATGAGCCTTACATGTGCATAAATAGATTCGAATGAGTTTTAGAAAGTTAAAACTATGCATATTAGTCATGTAATAAGAATCAAATGAGTCCTTAGGTTCTTTAGTTCAAAGTTGGGAGCGGAAATGTCATTTTAGCTCTAAATATGACCTATAACGACCCAATGAGCCTTAAATGTGCATACATAGATTGGAATGAGTTTTAGAAAGTTAAAAATATGCATATTAGTCATGTAATAAGAATCAAATGAATCCTTAGGTTATTTAGTTCAAAGTTGGGAGCGAAAATGTCATTTTAGCTCTAAATATGACCTATAACGACCCAATGAGCCTTACATGTGCATAAATAGATTCGACTGAGTTTTAGAAAGTTAAAATTATGCATATTAGTCATGTAATAAGAATCAAATGAGTCCTTAGGTTCTTTAGTTCAAAGTTGGGAGCGGAAATGTCATTTTAGCCTAAATATGACCTATAAAGATCCTATGAGCCTTACATGTGCATAAATAGATTCGACTGAGTTTTAGAAAGTTAAATTTTGTTCTTTCACTTAGTTCTTAATGCTAAAATCAGAATAAGTGTCTATATTTCTAGATGCACAGATGTATGCTTGGATTTCATGGAAATTCCTGAGAATCATCCATGTCTCAGGAACTAACACTGCTAGGTTAAATAAACATATTGTCTGCTGATTCCTAGAAAGTGGCAGGCGTTTAAGTGAAACAATTCCAAATATTAACCAGGACATACATTAATTTTCTCCACTTCTATTAGCACTATCTTTATCATCAGTTTGTATTAGGATTTTGTTTAAGATGGAGTTGGAGTAGGCAATTAAAGATATTTTTCTCAAGCGTTTCTGCAGAAGTATTGAGCTGCTACTGTTAACTTGCAGAATCGAATAGATAGAATAGTCTCAAGGCAAAAATATTGCTGAAATGTTAGACAGTCATGAACATTTAGCTTGTTTGATATTTTGCAGGCCAATGTTTGAAGAAACCAGAGGGATATTTTTATTTATGCCTTATCAGTTGGTAGAAGAAGGTAACTATGTGATTTATAAAATGAAAATAATGGTTTGTTGTAGCTTAAAACCATTATTTTTAATTATTTACAGAAAACCCATCTCCTAAAAACAAACTACTTTACATGCTACTTGATAAACGGTATCCTTAAGAAATTTCTGGGTAGATACAGATCGTTGTTGAATAAATACAATATTTTATTCCATATTGGTTTAACCCATATCCTAATAATCAATTTGCCTAATGGTTGTGTATGAAGATCATAGTCTCATGGAAATAAAACAATAAAAGGGTCAATGCTTATAGTATTTGCATCAATTTTAGCAAGAAAATTAACTAAGAAATGGATAGCAGTTGTCGTCTTGTTACACTAGCATTACTAGTTCATGTCATAGTTTGTTTTACTCTGATCAAAGCTGCACCTCAAAATTCACTAATTACCAACTTACCAGGATTCACTGGCAACTTCCCTTCTAAGCACTACTCAGGGTAAGCTCTTCCAAATCGCGTTCATTTTTGTCTTCTAATTTTGTCTGGTGTTATGCTGATCAAGTCAGCCAGGCCTGCCAGCCATTTTCCTGCTTGATTAGTTTGGCCAATTTTGGGATGTACTTGGCCTGATTAGATTGTTTAGGCCATTTAGGTTTTAAGGCTACTTCAGGTCAATCCAGTCCCCAGTGCACCCTATGAATCTATGATCAACTCTAGTCAGTCCCCAATACAAGTATCTATTACTATCAATTGTGATTTATACGGAATACTTGAGAAAAAAATACTTAATATTTTCTTACCTTTTTTGTGACACCACTAAGGTATCAGGAAAGCTACCTACTGTCGGGAAACATACCAAATATTTGCAATAATAAGTATATCTGAACCATCTTACTAAATCAACCAAACCAATCATAACCACCAGAACTTAATGAAATAAACTGGAGAAAACAGATAATAACCACTTCAAACTTCCGTATTCAAGGCAGCATAAAATAATAAAAATGCAGCAAATTAAAATAACCAACAAAACTTTAACATCATCTCACCTTGACAAATCCAGCACGACGATCCAGATTCAAATGCAGGTTCTTAATATGACCGACATCTCCGAAGGCATTAAGGAGATCCTCTTCCTGTGCCTCTTCATGCACTCCTGTGACAAGTACAATCTAGCCTTCAATTGCTGCAATGAATCAAACTTTGTTAGAATTCTGCTTGCAGAAATTTCAACTTAATTACAATCATATAAAAGGAAAGAGAAATACAGGGAAATTTAAAATTCAACTACTACAACTCTGAAATTCACAACCACAAGCAAGACTTCAGCAGTACATATATAAGAGCTTGTATCCTTTCCTTTTAGATATAAGAGAATTGAAACGAAACATATATACCTTTCCATATTTAAGGAAAGGAAACAAGCTCGAACCCCTTGTTTATCAGAGTTGGTTATGTTTGATCTGTCAAGCTACCAAGGAATACAGACAAGAGAAAAAAAAAAGAATATGTTTAAAGGTTTACCTTCAAGGGAGGAGACTTGGTGACCTCTACAGTCGGAGGCTCAGAGTCAATTTGGTCAGGATTCTCTATTCCCAAGCTTGGAATTACAAATCCATCAGTGTCTGGAAGCAGCATGAGAATGAATTAAAGAATACAATGAAAAACTGACTAAAAAGTAAGAACTTTCAGGTTCAGAAATCAACAGCAATTCCTACCAACTAAAAACATGTTTTGCTAATCATGGAAGAGCAATATGCTTTTTTTCCCAACCTCCTACCCACATATTCTACTCCGTACTGTCTTCTTCCCTATCTTCCCTATATTTATTTATGTAGCCTTGGCCTATATCCATGCATAAGACTAAGAAAGTGTGGATCAAAATTACAATAGCGGGTTAGCACTCCATTTACAAGAACTCACGATTCTAGTCCTTGTAACTTCTATCTTGCATCACTTTAGTAATTAAACACTTTTTTCAGTTTTCAAATATTTTTCCTACACAAAAACTTCTAAAAAAAGAAAATTTTAACATGAATGAGAACCTAATAGGTCATTCTCATTCCTTTCATGTATATATATACTCCTTATATCTATAAGTTATTCCTTCCGTATTTTAAAAAGACATACTTTGACCGATACATAATTTTAGGAGAGTGAGTTGAGTTTATTAAAATAAGATGAAAGTGGGGTAGTGGGTGAATTATTTATTATAGTAAAAAGATGATGTGTGTAAGTGTGGTAAGAAAGAGAGAATATTAATATAAGAGAAGTGAAGACCAAAATATGTAAAAAAAAGAAAGTGTATATCTTTTTAAAATACAACCGTTTACGAAAAGTGTATCTCTTTTTAAAATACAGAGGCAGTATTTAAATTCTTATAGGTTCTAATTTTAATTTTCAGACTATGTAAACGACTACCCAAATTTTGTTCTTGTCAAATTTAATATATTATTACTAATTTACTATGTCTACATGTTAGTGAAGGACTACCCAAAATATATTTTTAGAACCAGAGGGGGCAGATCAATTGATCTGACTTCAGTTGCGTAACATGATTTTGAATATTTCAAAAAAACAAAATCAGAATCCAAACAAATTTATAGATGAAATCAGGAAACTTTGATTAAGTAATTAAGTTGTACTGTTGTAGATGAAAAGAGAAGTTACATGGGACTCATCATATCGATCTACAATTAACAATTTTATCTCCGAAATTCAATCAGACACTTGCTAAATAAGATCAATATCAAAGCAAATTCGAGTCATACTACATCGCATCATCAACAACAAAAAAAAAAATACTAAGTTCATTTTGCTAACTGCTTAGAGACTCCATAATCAAATTCAATTGAGAACAAGTACATAGTTAGCTAGCTATCTTATAGATTGCACACAGTTATGAAAAATAAATAACATAACATAACTTAAAGGTGATGTAAACACCATTCAAGACACATAATTTCTGGAAAATATTCATGTTATTTGAAGAATGATCGAGAAATAAAGTCCGACGTATATGCGTAGTATCATAGAAGTAGTTTCAAAGATTCAATATTGAAGAACCACCTCATTCTACTAAACACTCTCCATTGAATCCACCCCAATGAACATTTCTCTACATCTTTACATCAAGAGAACAGTCTACTATGGACACAAACACAGTGCCTATCCGAAACCACACAAGGCAGACACACACACCCAAACACATGGGAAACTCAAAATTAGCTGCCAATCATAAACATATATGGCAACATACTGAAATTCCAAATTCTCATAGTCTTTCTTCAATTAGATTCAAGATATCTAGTTTGAAGTTCAGTTTTAGCACAACAAAAAAGACCAGGAATCAAGAGGCATTCATAAAAATAAAAAATAGGAGAGAGAATACCCCAAGCAACAGTACACTCTTCACTGGTAGCACTCGCCTGGTTTGCTTGGCACTCAATGCCTATTCAAAATCAACATCAACAAATCAAAATCAATTTTTGACAAAAACCTTTAAAATAAATTACCCTAAAAAATTGAGGGAAAAGAACTCACAGAGATCCATGATGTGGTTCCTACAAATTGCGCAATTATCAACCACAATATCTGCCAAAACTCGACCCCGAAAATCAACAAAAGACAGTAGAAAATCCTCCATTAAATTAGGGTTAGGGTTTATGAAGATATTTGAAGCTAAAATGGGGGTTATAGAAATAATAATTACCCCAAGCCCAGAGAGAAACGGCGTTCCTTTTTTTGATCTCGAAACGCTTCGATTTCTTGGTAGATGAAGATGGGCCAGCAGCAGCGTTAGAACCCTCGCCGACGGGAACAAAAGTTGACACGAATAACCAATCTCTATTCCCAAGAACAATAATTCAAAATTAACAGAAAAATTTAGTTATGAAGACACCTTCTTTCAAATTATAGAGAATGAGGGAGAGGGAGAGAAGACCTTCCATGGAAAGGGGCGGATGGTTTGAGGAGTTTTGAACCGGGAGAGAAGAGAGAGAAATGAATATTTCAGGCTAACAGAAGAAATGAGGAGGAGAGAGAATTAAAAATTAGAGTATATGCGAGTATTATTTGTTGAAGCGAACATTTAACGCCCCCTTCAACAATTGCTATTGAAGCGAACAACAAAAATGTTCGCTTCAACAACCCTTTATAATGTTTGACCCGCGTTGACCAATTACTTGTTGAAGCGTATTTCTCTATGCCCCCTTCAATAAGGGGGCTGCAATAAGGATTTTTTCTACTAGTGGTACATGCATGAACGAGAGATCGTAATCTGTGAACATATACTGCCACTTTCATTTATCATGTTGTATTTAGTTTTACTTTCCTTAACCTTTGTAGGTCAGTTGAAGCAATATAATTCATTTAGATCATAAGATCAAATAGAACATCGTTTCTTTCATGGTTTCACATAAACATCATATTATAAGAAATAATTCAATCAAATCATATTTCATTCACGTAATCCGTAAAATATACATGTTAAAACATTTATATATCGTCATAATATCATGATCATAGTTATAAGGGAATTGTGGGTAATAGCAATAGTTGTTACCTCAATTCCGCGATTTGCTAAGCTTTTTCCTTGGTTCGTTCCTCCTGAGTTCCGACTCCAATTTCTTTCAAAACATTAATTTATTAAATTAGTATTAAAACGCTAAATACCTTAAAACCCATATTTTCTAAGTAATATTTTTAGTTTATATTTCATGAAATATTATTAAATTTTATTTTAAGTCAAGCTAATAACTTATTTTAGTAGAAATTCAACAATAAAATATAACCTCTTCTTGTAAGGTACTGTAAAGCACCTGCTAAACTGCAGTAAAGAGTTGGATCCTCCACTGATGGACCTGAATCTGCACTAAACTTTGAGTTGGTGTCTACATGAGTAGCAGCAGGTTTACAAGTCCTCATGCTTGCACGTTCTAGAATTTCCTATGCATACTTCTGTTGAGACAGAAGCATAAAAGAAGGAGTGTGAGTGACTGAAATCCCCAAAAAATAATTCAAAGTCCGCAAATCAGACATTGAAAATTCCGTCTTCAAATGAGAGATTAACCTGTCACACAAATCATCTGAAGAAGTACACAAAATAATATCATCAACATAAAGAAAAAGGTATTCCATGTCGTTACCCTGTCTGAAGGTAAATAATGATGTGTTGATACCACACATGAGGAGCTTGTTTAAGACAATAAAGTGCTTCACGTAGTAAGCACACATAATTTGGGACTCGTCGGTTAACAAATCGTGGAGGTTGGTGCAAACCGTGGAGGTCGATGCATGTAAGTAGTCCCTTGTAAATCATCATGAAGGAAAGCATTTTTTACATCTAGTTGATGAATAGACCATTTTTTAAGTCTCTGTCAAAAATATTATGAAACGGAAAACAAAAAGTGTAAATATTATTTTGAACAGAGGTAATACTCTGTAATATATATTTTATTTTTTTCCCGAAGTATTCACAATTTAAGAACATATACGGAGTACATATTCCGTAGTTGCAATAATATTTTCCTATAATTAAACAATATATATGTGTCAATCAACTACACGAAGTACTTCATACTACGTACAACCTGTTGTATCTGTATTTTTTTTTTTTGGTGTTAGGACTCGGTTCATCCTTAGGACTAATTCGGATTCGGGGCGAGTTTTAGGTAGATAGGTTCCAGTCCCCTCCCAATTATTGTTGCGGGGAATCAAACACGGGTCCTCGATCCCTACCAAGTTCAGCCTCAATCACCACTTAACCAACAAGCAAATGGTGCATCTGTATATATGATTATTGCTCAAGTTAACATTCTCATTCATTTTCCTTCTTTTATGCATGTACTTTACTTAGAATTTTGACCGAATTAGAAAAAAATATTCCGTTAAACTATGTCTTGAAAATCATATTAGGATTCCCATCTGACCAGACCTGAAACTAAACTATTGAACTGAATGATAATATTTTATTTAGCTATACTATATATTAAAAAGTGTTTGAAAAAAGGTTTGTGTACATATGTCACTTTTTTATGAGTTTTTCACTCTATGTAATCTTTATATACATTAAAAAAATAAATTAAACATCGTTGTATAAGGTTGGAAAACCTCCAGTTTAAACAATAAAGTTTTAATTTACCACTAGGATATGACATATTTCATGTTATCATTGCAAAATGAATCTAACTAAATACAAATGTAGTAACTCGGAGCATCACCCGAGCCCAAAAACTAGTTAAAATTTCAAGTACCCTCCAAAATATCTCGTAAGAACAATAAATTGCCCGAATGAGATCGAGCCCCTTTACTCGAAAACCACTTGATTTAAATAGACTTTTTTGAAAAAAAAACAAGACGTACTAATAGAGATGTCAATGGGGCGGAGCGGATGCGGATGTAGATCCCTCCATCCCCATCCCCTCCCCATCTCCCATGGCGGGTACGAAATTCATCCCCATCCCCGCCCCACCGGGTATAAACTAAAATCCATCCCCGCTCCACCACCCAACTGGGTATCCATCCCCGTCTTATCCCCGCCCCATACCCGCCTAATTTTTCTTATGTAGCAAACATTTTCCATGTATACCGAGTAATGAAAGTTAACTTTAGAAGAAAAAAAAATCTTAATTATGACTAAAGTATCGTATGAAATCGGAAAAAATACCCATCATTACAAAAAAAAAAACTCAGAAATCTCACCTAAATTCATATTATCACCTAAACATGCAAATAAATCCAAACTAACTCCATCACCCATAGCGGGTATGAAGCGGGGCGAGTGGGGATCGATGGGGCAGGGCAGGCGGGGATGGTGCGGGTTCAACACAAAATCCACACCCGCCCCATCACCCATGACGAGTACGATTTTTATACCCATTCCCACCTCATCACCCGCCAAACCTACCTCCATCCCCGCCTACTTGGGACGGATGTGGGGCAGATCTCCCGCGAAACCCGCCCCACTGACATCCCTACGTACTAATTGAGAATAAACATGGACTAGACACAAAAGTGAACCAAATGACTCACTAATCAACTCATGAAGGTTGTATATATACGAGCCGAACCAAAATAACTCAAAATGCATGAATAGATCGGAGCATTGATAATTGCATGAATCCCGTCCAAAAAAAGATAATTAGATGAAGCAATTTTTTCTTTTTTTTTCTTTTTTTTTTATGGTGTAAAGCAATTAAAATTATAATTAAATAATCGTTTGACACGTCAGATATACATACTAGAATCTGTATTATGGAACAAAATATTTCATGTCAACAAGATTACTAAAATCTTTGTTATCTCTTTGTCTCTTTCTCTCTCTAAGTTTTATTCTCTCCCTTCTCTCTTCACCCGCCGCCCAACTCCACCGCCTAGGTTTTCCGCCATCCTCGCCGGCGATCGGTGATAAATCTCTTCATCACCCTTGCCGGCGAGAGATCTGTGTTAGTCTTATTCGTTTTCCTTGTTTTCTTCGGTTTAATCCGCTTTTCTTGGACGATCGGTGCTCTCGAAGGTTTTCAAGCCCGATTTCACCTACCGTAGTCGGCGGCCAGTTGTTTTCGGCGGTGTTTATTCAGCTTTAATCGGCTTTGGTGTTGATTGGGTGTTTCTCAACGGCGTCCCGGGGTTCTATTCGGAGTTCTGAGTTTCAATTCTCCACCAACCGTGATGGTTTTGGGGTTTCTTGGGCCGATTATCTCCGTCGTCGTTCTCCTCTGGTCCTTGAGTTTGGTGATCAACGACTATCAGGGGTTTTTCTGGTCATCTGCTTGCCGATTTCAATAAAAGGTGTAAGTTGTGTAATCTAGTTTATTAATTTCATGATGTTTTTTGTGTGTATTTTGTTGTTTAGTTTGCTTGGGCTTCTGGTTGGTTTGGAAGAGGGTCAGAATTTTGATTTTATACACACTTTTGAGGGTTTTGGTGCGTGTATAAGATGGTTGGTGATTTGGGGTTGCTTGAGTTCAAATTACCTTGTTAGTAGTGTCTGTTTTATGTTATGTTGCCTTAGTTTGAGCTGGATTTGTTGGTCATCTTGGGGGATTGTTGGTTTGTGGATTTGGATGAGTCAAGGGGTCATGTTGGTTATTTGGGGTTTGCAGGAGGAAGTTTCACCTTGTTTAAGGTGTTTGAACAAGGTGCTGGACCTCTCCTATGTGGGGGAGGAAATTCAGTGTATTTTAGTTCCTAAGGATGTTAGATTTAGGTATCCTTTAGGAGGTAATCTGATGGAAGAATTGGTCTCTGGTTTAGTTGGGAGGAGGGGATTTTCTTCTGCGTACGGGGTTGCTATTCCTATTGTGTTCATTGCTAGTTTGTTGGTGGTGATTTTGTTAGTCATCACTGTTAATCGATTTATTGAAGGAGACTCCCCAGCTTTGTCTGGGGCAAGCAATGTCCTCCAGTTTCTTGCTATCTTTTTTGAAGGATGTGCGAGAAGAGGGTCTGCATTTAAATGTAAGATTTCTCGCGGTAGAGTCATCAAGGAAAGTGTCTCTCCGAGTAGTGGTTTGAGTCTTCTAGGCGGTTGTGTTGATCGACCTCTAGGAAAAGACCGGTGTTCTGTGTCTGTGTGTGTTGTTCAATAGGTTGCATTCTCCGTCGGGGATTGTCTTCACTTCTCTTCATCTTCCACCATCAAAGTGCTTCTTCGTCTCTGCAATATAAAGACCTACTTGCCGGTGTTATTCTCCAACCATCGTCAAATTCACCCGTCCCTTATAATGTTTGTGATGTGGGTTCAAATTCTAGCTTTGGCTAGGTTCAGCCCCAGGTGGTTTACAAGGTTCCGAGCTACTCTTTTACGTCAAGGCTTTTCCTCAGGCTTGGATATCAGCCATCTCTATTCCATGTCTTCTGTGTGTATGCTAGTGTTCTCTCTTTTAATATCTTCTTGTTGTGCTTGTTTTATAATTTGTAGTATGATGTAATGTAGTTTCTTTAGTTTATAGGTTGTAATCGTTTTTCGTTATATGAATCCTTTGTCAAAAAAAAAAAAAAAATTACTAAAATCTGTACGGGTGAACAATTATGTTGTTGAATAAGGGGTGAAATTATGTTTGCACATACCTCACATCTTTACGTGTAAATGCATTATTAATATAGCATGCTAAATTTTGTAACATTTGTTACATTTATTCGTTAATCAACCGCGTTATATACTTAATAATGCATTTGTTACGTCTACAAAAGGAAGAGGAGAGTTCTATCAATCTTGGTCAAGAAATATAAATTGCGGAATGCATATCGAAATAAAAATAAGCTCAAACAGATAACCTAGTCCAGAATAACATATATTGTAACTTGTGTGAGTTGTGTCCCCGATCCCCTAAACGAGTCGCGTCACCCCTAGCTTGACCGGTTGACCCACGCTTGTTAACAGGGCTAAGGGAGGACCTATATGGTCCTGAAGAGGTCCAAAGGGACCCTCATTTTTTAAGAAAAAAGGTTAAATTGAGATTGAAGTAATTAATTGCACTTGAAATAAATAAGATATTTAAAATTAACTTACACTAAATAGAAAATACAATGAAATATGCTTGTAGCATAGCGACTGCTTGAATAATTTGCTACATGGGAAATCCGGGTTTGATTCTAACTAAAAGATTTTTCATTTCTTTGGGTCTTTTACTTGTCCTTTGTTGATCTTCTAAATTTTTAGTGGATTTTTTTTTTCATTTTTTTCTATTGCTAGTCGTTTTTTCCTTCATCACTTTCTTTTTTATTTTCTTGTATAGATTTATGTTTTTCTTTTACAAAACACAAAAGAAATAGTGGCGTTATTTTTTGTAATACCCCAGAATTTCAAAGCTCGATTAATTAAGTTTAATTATTTTTATTCTCTTAAAATTCGTTTTAAGTTGCAATTTCATATTTAATTAACAAATGTTTTATTTGTGACTTTTAATATTATTTCACGATTTATTTTTCAGATTATAAAATTTAATCTCATATTTTCGAGAATAATTACGTTTTAAATATTTCGTAACTTATAAAAGATTGTAAAATAACGTTTTCGTTAAACGACTTATTCGAAAACTAAATTTAATTATTTGCACTTTATAAATATTATTTTCAGAAATTAATTTAGTCAAAATTGTTATTTTAATTTTGGTTATTAGTAATTAAAATCCGAAAATTAGCCCAAAAATTACTAAACTACCCTTATTAGCACCTAAATGAAACAAAGTCAGCTTCTCTTTTCTCTTCTTCTTCCTCACGTCACTTTGGCCATGGGAGTCAAAAGCTCCACTTTCTACTTGTCACCACCTCAAGGCAACTCAATCTACTTGTCACCACCACATTGCAATTCAAACCTTACTCATCAAACCTACTTGAATGTCAAGAAATCTAGAACTAGAATAGGCTATCTTAATCATCAACTTCCTTGATTCAATCTCTTCCACTTGTCTTTGCAATCAAGCTGAGTTGTTGCATCCATAGAGCCCCATGACAACTATAAATAGCTGCTCAATCAGCCCAAATGCAACCCAAATCAGATTAACAATCAATTACAATTTTGACCATTGAAATCCATAAAATTTCTCACCTTACTGTAATTTCAAATCAAACCACCACCACCACTCTTGCCGTCTACAACCACCGTACCGCGCCCCCCCTTATTGCTCCGACAACTCAGCACCACCACCACCCTTTGTCGTCCCTTCCCCCGCGCCCAACCTCCCCTTCGTCGTCCCTCTCCTCTGCGCCCAACTCCCTCCGCCCCTCTCTTCCACGAAGCCACCCCAGTCGACACCGCACCTCCCTGCCACCACCATCACCAGCGCATTGCGCCGCCCAGAACCAGCCACACCGCCCTCCACCTTGCCCGAGCAGCGACGTCAGTGCAGCCACCCCCTCCTCTCCTTCTTCCTTTTCGGCCCTGTTCTTGCTCTCCCTTTTGGTCGACTTTCACAAGTCAGGGAACCAAATTCTGGAACTTTGGCTCAATTAAAACATAAACGGGCCGGCCCAATTCTAAATTACTTGGGCTTTGGTAAGATCTAATTCTATTCTCTTCAAACCTTATTATTATTATTCATCTTTTCCAAATAATTTTGATAAGTATTTCAAAGTTTGTCTATATAAATGACTAATAATAATTATTTGTTATTTACAGGAAGTTATTATATTTTATTGACTTAAAAAAAATATTGGAATATAATAATATCATATGAAAATATATTTATAAACTAAAAATATTATTTGAAAATATTAATCGTTTCAATATTAATTTTACAATATTTATCGTTTTAATATTAATTCCATAATTTAATATTTTGAAAGAATCCGGACTCGGAGCTCAGAAAGAACGAACCAAGGACAAAGCTTAACGTAACGCGAAATTAAGGTAACGGCTATTGCTAGTACCCGCAATTCCCTTATAAATGCGATTATGAAATTACAACATTATGATTGATTTATGAGCTGAATGTTTTGACATGTTTTATGAATTGCGGGAAATGAAATATGATTTGGTTGAATTATTTATAATATGATTGAATATTTTATTATAATATGATTTGATGGAATTATTCTTAAAATATGATTGATTGAAATTCTTGTAAAATTATGTTTATAAGAAAACCATGAAAGAAATGATGTTTATGCAATGCTATGAAAGAATTGATATTTTATTGATCCCAGGATTTAAATGATGTTTTATCATGATCTCATGATCTAAAGGATTTATGTTACTTCAACTGAAGTAAAAAGGCTAAAATGTAAAATTAAACGAAACATGATAAATGAAAGTGAAAGACCTAGTCCGTTTGGCAGTATATGTTCACATGTTACGATTCTCGGTCATGCATGTACCCATGGGGCATCCGCCCATTGAGCCAAGGCTCTCATGTTTTCGGGCCAAGGCCCCATGTTTTATGGACAGCGGTCCATCGTGGAAGACGTTCCACCATGTCATACTTGCCACGGCTAGCATGTGCACCCTAAAGTTATGAATGAATTAAATAAAGGACTTTATAAAACGTTTTACTATATTCTATTCTCCCTGTGTTATTAAATAAAATGAATTGAAATGAATTTACGTTGCTAGAATAGTTCTTACTGAGTTTTCGGCTCACCGTTTTTGTTTTTTGTTTTAGGTACTGATGGGGACGATGGAGACGAGTAGTGGCGAGGATTTTCACTTTAATATATTCACCTAGTTTATGTTTAAAGTTTTAATAGCTTAATTAAAGACTATTAGTAAGTTATGTACTTTTATTTGGGTATTATAAAGGATTATTATATATTTTTGGAGTAATTTATAGCTTATGATTGATGTTTGCCTTGTAATTTCCAAAAGGAAGTTACGGCAGGTAATGTCCCGACCGGATTAGGTTAATTCCGCTGCTAATTATGCTTTAATAATTGAATTAGAGGTCGGGGCATTACATTTTTCTTCTTCGAAATGATTTTGTAACTGTCAAAAGATATACCACCTCCGTTCCTGAAAGTTTTTACGCTTTCCGTTTTAGTCCGTTCCTGAAAGTTTTTTACATTCTACTTTATTCCATTTTAGCATATAAATTTTACATTGATACTCACATTTGACTCACTACAACATGCAACTTGGAATATAATACTTTAATATTAACTTTCTTACACTCACATTGTTGGACAATATATAGCAATTCATTTTCTCATTTGTTACCCCGGCCAACCATCACATGTCCACCAAAGTATCTTAATTACCGTGCAAATAGTAAGCGTAAGATAATCTAGGAACATAGGTAATATTAGTAATGTATGTTTATACTCCGTTTTTATAGACTTATAGTTGCATGTTTCTTTGAACTTTTTAGAGGTATAATTATATAATAGCATAACGCCCCATAAGCGTTGAGAATGATGTTCCATTTGTTATTAGTGTCGTCGTGCGCTACTTCTTTAGTGACCAATGTAATAGCTTAAATCAATATCTTTCTAAGTATGAAAACTCGTCGTATACACTCATAATTTTTTTTTAATTGAAATCGCGCCAAATTATTGTTGTAATTTGGACCGGGTATTGAGTTTTATGAAACCCAAAAATTAAAGTTCGTAAATCCTACACTTATTTATTATGGCGTTTATAATATTTTGACTACTCACCTTTTAAATTTAACCTCCTAAAATGAGCAAACGTGAGAAATTATAAAGCAAAATTACAGACTCCCATTTGTAAATTTATGAATCCGCCACTGAACAAAGCAACGTGACCTGTATTAAATTGTTCAAAGTGAAGTTTAAACGCGCCTACACAAATAAATAATAAATAATGAATTAAATACGGGTAACTTGACCGTTCCTTTAATCGTTAAGAAGACATGTTACGATGAGATTTTAAAAAAACGGAAGAGAAACTCATCTATTATCTATTACTTTACTATATACTAAAAGAGACACCAGAAATGACACGTGTCATTTCCTGGTGCAATTTTTTCCCGCCAAAATATTTTTTTTTCTTTTAAATAAATTATGTTATGTTTTTTTTAGGAAACTAAGATAAAAATATATTTTAATTACCATAAATGTATATTGCATAATATATTATTAGAGGAAAGCTAAATCAATATTATTTTTTCCTTTATGATACTCCCTCCATTCCTTTTTGTTGTACCCATAAGGAATGTTGGGGGTTTTTTAAGAAAACTGAATCTTGGGTTGTATTGGGATATGAGTAATGATTGGGTGTAAGAATAATGATTGTGTGTAAGAAAAAGAATAAAGTAAAGAGAGAGAAAGTATTAAATTAATTAGGGAAAAAGTAGATATTTATTAAAGTATTGAATTAAATCAACAAACATTTCAGTCACATGGGCTAGGGGACCCAACAGAAATTACATGGACCAATCAGATTACAATGAGTCACGTTTTTTTTGGCTGGAATATTTGCCCAAAAAACAGACTCCCAAATTTCCCTCCAAAATTTCCATGAAATTTTCCCAAAAAATTAAACATTGACTTAGTGTTTCCCTCCAAAATTTTGAGGGGTAGAAAAAGTGATATGCCTTTATAAATAGGCTGACTTTCCCCACAAAACACCAAAATTCTGATCCAACTCAAGTTCAATAAATACAAACACACACCAAAATTTATTCCTCAACTCAGCATTAAATAGCTAAAAAACAGGGGACTTAATGGCTTCAGATCAAGAGGAAGACGATTTCCTCGGTTTTTCTGATGATGAAGGCGACGGCATTAACTCCGATTCTGACTCGGAGGAAGGTGATGATGCTGCTGACTTGGTACAAGCTTCTCAAAATACTGCTGCTGAATTTGGGGACATTGGGTTTAATGAAGATGTACCAAACAGCACTGAATATGTACAGCAAGTACCAGAAGTAGAAGGGGAAGGGCAGCAGCAAACTACCAACTTTCAAGAGGTACCATTTATTTTTGATTTGAACTTTCCACCACCATCAGAAAATGCATCACCTCATCATCATCAAACAGCAACACACACAACAGATCATCACAAGCCAAGGACTCCAAGAATAAATAATGAATTGAGGCTAGAAATATTGGTGTTCCTGCTCAATAGAAAGATTCCAGATTCAGAAACTTTGTTGTATGGGGCAATAAGGGATGCAGTCATAGAATATGATTACACCAGAAAAACCATAGGCAAAATATGGGACAAAGCAAAGAAACAGAAGGCAGCAATGAATTCATATATTGTGCAAAGCCAATATCACAGATGTGGAAGGAAAAAGGTTCAAGTCTCCTATGACTCAATTGCAAAAATAGGCATGGGGGACAGAACATGCATCGTAGATCTTGCAAGAATGCTGAATTTGGGACCAACAACAGTATGGAGGCTCATCAAGAGGAAAATTATAAAGCCACACTCAAGTCCCTTGCATCCAGGCATTTCAGAAGCATGCAAAATGGCAAGGATAAGGTGGGCAATCAGACTGATAATGGACTACACTATACCACAGGAACCAACATATTACAGCATGTATGACTTCATTCATATTGATGAGAAGTGGTTTTATTTGACTCAAAAAAACCAGAGAGTTTATCTTGCAAACAATGAACCCTATCCACACAGAAGTGCAAGTTCAAGAACCAAGATACCAAAATTCATGTTCATGGCAGCAGTAGCCAGACCAAGGTGGGGTGAAAATGGGGAATGTGAATTTGATGGTAAAATAGGCATATTTCCATTCACAAATGCAATTGCAGCCAAGAGGACATCAAAAAACAGACTCAAGGGGACCATTGAAACAAAGCCAGTGAAGTCTGTAAATCAAATAGAGACAAGGGCAATGATGATCAACAACCTCCTTCCAGCAATCAAGGCCAAGTGGCCACCACATGAAGGGGAAAAGGTCATCTATATCATTCAAGATAATGCAAAGGCACATATATTGCAAAGTGATCCTGAATGGCAACTACACTACAAACAAGATGGGTTCACTTTTGTGTTGACTCAACAGCCAGCAAACAGTCCAGATTGCAACATCTTGGACTTGGGATTTTTCAGGTCAATACAATCACTTATGCACAAGAAAATGCCTAAAACTGTGGAGGACTTAAGTGGAGCAGTGTATGATTCTTTTAATGAGTTGCATCCTAAGACATTGTCTAATGTGTGGATGACATTACAGTTTGTTTCTAATAAGATTCTAAAACACAAAGGCAACAATGATTACCAACTTCCACACAACAAGAAGAAGATTTTAGAAGATGAAGGCAGACTGCCAGAGCAAGTCAAGGCACCTATATGGGCAGTTAATGAATGCATGCAACTCTATGATGAATGGAAAGCAAACCAGTGAAGCAAAGTGAAAACAATTAGATAACTTTTTGTGTTTTGGGGACATGTTTTTAAATTGACAAGTAAAACCAATGTGTCACTTTTGTAAGCTTAAATGCAAGCATAACATGTAGGCAAAACATTTTGTAAGCATATCTTTTGGAAGCATCAATGAATGAATCTCATGTTTAAGTGTAGTAAAGTTTGTTTTCTTCATTCTTATTCACATCAATATAGAGTAATCAAGGCAAGGCAATAAAAAAGGCAGCATTGGCAGAAAAAGTACAAGGCACAAGAGGTAAGGCAGCATTGGCAACACTATAAATAAGGCAGCATTGGGTTCTTAAGAACAAGGCAGCATTTGCAATATCACAACTCTAAACACATCGGCTTCAAAATGGAAATAAATAATAATATCACATCATTTTCAGATGGAAATTATTCCCATTTTGAAACCGATGCGTCAAAAGATGTAATTTTGACAAAAACAATCAATTCATCATTGATAACACATGGAATATGCCTCACATAAACAAAGATTCATAAATATCTCAGAATGTCCCCAAAAATCATTGAATCAAACCCTTTCCAATTAAACTTAGCTCCTGAAAAACATCATGGATGCTAATGGTGCATGAGTTTGATTGAAAAACAAAGGGTTTGACACTCATAAAATGAAGACTCATCACAGATCACAAGGCATAAGTACAAAAACTTTATCACATCACATCTCTAAGCACATCGGCATCCAAATGGAAAGAATGCATATCACATCATTTTCAGATGGAAATTCTTCCCCATTGGATGCCGATGTGCCAAAAGATGTAATGGACAAGGAAACAAGAACAAAGCAGCAAAAACAAGGAAGCAATGAACAAGGCAACATCATTGACTCTCAGTTAAGTTGTTTTACATCATTGACAGATTTGTTTCTAAATGATTTACAACCTCACCACCAATTCACCAAAGGGGATACTAGATCAATCAATGATGTGACATGATCTGTATTCCCTTTGGTGATTGGTGGTGAGGGACATGTTTAGAATCAAATATCTCAGGTTATCAACACATACATCACATATCAGAAACACTAACTTCATTGAATATCAGAAACACATTATACATGTTTTGCAATACATGAATTGCCTCTCCTGTCTAACCTGACATAAGATCTCAGAATGTCCCCAAGCATCATTGACACAAACCCTATCCCCTAACACTTAGCTCCGGAAGAGCATCAATGATGCTAATGGTGCACAAGTGTTATTGGAACATTGGGTTTGAGTCTCAGCAAATGAAAGACTCATCACAGATCAAGCATAACAATATCAATCAACAATGCATCAGATCACCATGAACTGATCAAAACATAGGGTTTGAACCTCATCAAATGAAAGACTCATCACAGACCTCCACTGATTCATGGGACATGAAGCATTAAACAGATCATTAACATGTAGGGTTTCATTTCTCAGACATATTGACACACATCATTGATCAAGTAGTTTCAATACTATCATATCTTTAACATTCTTCTGCCGAACGGAATGATTGATATTCACATTCCATTGTGTGAAATGACATTCACTCCGTTCGACAAAAGAAGTTAAAGGACAATTATCAAAACAAAGATCTCAGAATATCAACAATCACATCATTGAAGATCACAAACCTCCTAATATTGATCTCAGAATGTCCCCAAGCATCATTAAAACAACTCCAAACCACAAACACTTAGCGCCCGAGAAATATCATTACTGATACTAATGGCAGCACGAGCATTTGTGGTTAGTTGGACTTGTTCCTCAGCAAAAAAAAGACTCATCATCGATCACAACAAATAAAGGGACATTATTGTATCCTAAAGGGACATGCTTGGACATTAAGCATTCAAGACCAGGCCACACTGAGAGGACTGAAATAACCCAAACCCTATCCCCAAATTATGATCATTTCATGCCCTTACTAATCCAAAACATAGTTATACTGATCAAATCTCATACTCACCAAAGCATCATATTTATCATACACAAAACATACCATAAAACAGGGGACATTAAGCCATCAAATCATGTTCATCACACAGACAACATTCCACAAAATTTCATAACCATATGGAAACACCATCATCCAATCATCATTATCAATATCAATTTCATAACATCATTATCTAACATCAACATCCATACAACTAATCACAACATCATCATCCAAACAACAACACCCCTGGCCAACAACAGATCACAGTTGTTGGCATCCACCTTATGACTCCACAGCTAGCCAGCATTCAATAAAATGAAAAAAGGGAGAAAGGAGACAGACTTATCTAAGCATCATCAGACGCTGAAGCCGATTTTTTTCCCTTCCCTCCTTTCTTTGAGGAGGGATAACCAGATGAAAGTTGTCCTGGAGACCCAATAGCATCACCATTCTCATTTTCACACTCTCCAACATACACCAGATCAAATGAATCAGACCCACTTGGTTCCTTGCAATCAACAGGGGACAAACAACATGATTAGTGCCCTCATAAAATAACAGGGGACCATGAATTAAAATCAGATTTAATCAAACAACTCAAAATAAAGTTCCAAATAATTTCAGATCACCATGGTTACCACATGCAATGAGATAAATGAGAGCAAATCACACAATAATTCCATTAAAATCCAACTAATTATCCGAATACATCCAGATCCCATTTTTACCCAAAAAATGTGAAATAATATCCCAAAAACATCCAGATCCCATTTTTAACCACATGCAATGGGAAATCAGATCAACAAAACACAGGAATATTCCGATTTTCTTCAAATAATTTCCAAATACCTCCAAATAAAATAAGAACTCAATTTTAACAACATGCAATGAAAAAACAGAGCACAAAATACCCATAGAACTCAATTTTAACAACATGCAATGAGAAAACAGAGCAAAGAATAACATAAAAAGCCCGAATGAATCCAACAGATCTCCAAAAAATTCCCAATCATTTCGAAATAATACCAGATCTGCATTTTTAACACATGCAATGGGAAATCAGACCAACTTATCCAAAAAATAATCCGAGTTTAATGAACAATACTCCAAATAAATCCAACATTTATCAAATCCCACTTTTTTAGACATGCAAACAATCATCAAACCATTTTATTAAAACCGACATCAATAACCCTTAAAAAATCGCAAAAAATCAAAAGTAATACCTCATCGGAATCTCCTTCACCGAAAAAACGCAGATCTGAGGGAGTGGGTTTCCGATCGTCATATTTTGACTCAACCTCCTCTCCTGGCTCCACTTCCCTCTTCCGAAACCATTCTTCCAAATAGTTTCGAGTACTCGTATTTTCTTTTTGGGCCAAATACAGATTGTTTTTATATTCGGCGGAGTAGGAATGCTCGTTATTGGGACAGTTGCACTTGGATCCCCAATCACAGTTGGAATCGGGGATTCTTTGACCAGTAGTTCCCACCCCAGAATCACCTCGAGTTCTAGAAAAAGAAGAACCCATAACGTACCAGAAAAACAAAGATCAGCGACGATTAGGGACCAAAAAGGGGACAAAAATAGAGGGGATCTGATCGGAAAATCAATCCGAGTAATTTGTATGAAAGTTTTTCGGCAAAAACGTTTCAGATTTGTGAGATTTGGAGAGGAAAACCTAGATCAGAGGCGGAAAACCTAGGGTTTTCTCAAGAACAGGGGAGGGATTTTAAGAGAGAGAGAGAGTGAAATAAGAGAGAGAGAGAGATCCGAAGAGGTGAGAGAGAGAAATCAGAATGAGAGAGAGAGAAATCAGAATGAGAGAGTGAAATCAGAGGGATGAAAGGGATGGGTAATAAAGGGAGGGGGGGTAGGGTTAGGTTAAATAATTAAATAAGGTGGGTGGGGTAAAAGTGGGTGGGAAAGGGTAGAATCTTAGGGTATTTTTTGTAAATATTGGGGAATCTTAGGGTAAATTGGTAAAAAAACTATGGCCAAAAATAGTAAAGATTCAGTAGGGGAACAACAAAAAGAAACGCCAAAAAAGGAAATGGGAACAACAAAAAGGAATGGAGGGAGTATAATTTTATTATGTATTATTATAGCTTTTTAAACTGATAAGAAATACTTCATCCGTTCCTAAATAGTTGCACCTTTTTTACTTTCACGTTTGCCAACGCATAACTTTGACCATCAATACTTATAATTATGTATTAGTAAAATTATAAAAAGTTGATATTTTTAAAATATATATTAAGACGAACCTAATAATACTTTGTATAATAATTTTTAATTTTATTTATTAGTAGAAAATTGAGGTCAAAGCAAGACAAATGAATAGTGTCAAAAGTCAAAATGGTGCAACTATTCAGGAACGGAGGAAGTATAAAAATATTGATAAATGAACTTCTAATGTTAGTCTACTATTAATAATATAATACATGGTAACATGTAAGTAAGAATGTTAATTAAAATAATAATATATGGTAAGTACACTAACATATAAGTTTATCTATCAAGATTTTACTCAATTCAAAATATGTTGTATTTGACTAACTCGGTTATGCTCGGGTCTTTTCGAAATTAGTCTTGAGTCATTCGTGTTTGGTTAACGTTGTTAGATCGTTCCACATACAAGTAAACGACCTATAATTTTCAACTTTGTATAGTAATATGCAAATTTAGTTTATTTGAATATTTTTTTTACACAACTTTGAATTTAAACTTTTTCATATATCCTTTTTACTTTCATGTTTTCCTAATATCACAAGTCTTTTAGTTACTATTAAAAAAAATATATATATTTTAGTAGTAGCCGTGCGTTGCACAGGCCCTAAACTAGTTTATATAAATAAAGGTGGTTACAATAAATTGGTTGGAGTAGCTAGCTTTCTTATTATGTTCTATAGTCCGTAATCCGTATACATATTATTGGGGACCAAAGTTCAAAGTTAGAATGGTGATAAGGAATTGTCGTGGATGGAGTAAATACGATTTGTCATTCAATCTGTCTCATGTACTGTACTATACGTTCGTGTGAAGTTGATTTCATTAATTATATTTATAGCTACTCAAATTAGTGTACTCACGGAATGGTGTATTATGTTGTTTCGTGGAACAACCACGACCTTAAGAACGACATTCGATCATCAATCTTATTTTGATATTTTTTTTGTTTCTACTACGAGGAGTTTCCACCGCCTTCGACGAGGTAATCTCCCGTGGGAGTTTGCATGGGTACCTCGATGGGCAGCATCCCTCCCGGGTTGAGATTTTTTCCATTCCCAGGACTCGAACCCGAGACCTTGGTTAAGGAGCAAGAGGCCCTTAACCACTCATGCCAACCTCAATTGGTAATCTTATTTTGATATTCTGTATGCATAGTTTTTACTTCTCTAGGTCCATCTGGATATGCGATTCTTTGGTTTAATTATTACAATCTTTGTCCCTTGTCTAGCTATAATTTATTCATTTAATCATAATAGAGTAAAAATTGGTAGAAAATAACAAAAATCGAAAAAAATCGAAAAAAATCACCAAACAAACAACAACAGATGAAATGAAAATCCATCATTTTATTTCCCTTTTCTGAACACCCACAATCAGACGCCCCCTTAGGATTAGAGGGAGTATGTTATTAATTATTCACCGAACATGCAAAATAACATATTGGCCGATTGGGTTCGCTAGCAACTATCCATCTGAAAGGAAAGGTGTGGCTTGAAATGGAACGGATGTACTCACAAAGTCACTGCTATCTTGTGGCCGGCGGCCATGACTCATGAGGATAAGACAATAACTTAATTATGAATGGTTGAGTATGATTTGGCATACCTTATACAGAGTACAAGACGTGACATGAACGTATTTGAATTTATGTTATATGAATTTAACTGAATTTATATGAACTTATTTTGTTTGAAATAAAATTATTTGTACGTAACAATATCTGGAAAAAAAAACTTATTTTTGTTGAACATATATTATCTGAACTTATATGAACTTAACTGAACTTATCTGAACTTACCTGAACTTATTTGAATTTAACTGAACTTATCTGAACTTATAAGTCGAACAGAACAGAGCCGTACCCCTTTGTCTCTATTTGTTCTTTACGTTCGGTATCATTTACGCGATTTAACGACTAATTAATAATATGGATTGAGATTTCTTCTATTTTTTTTATTTAAACAATGCAAATTACATTTATTTATAATGTTGTAATTTTTATCTAAAATCTGACATTGGGAAAATATGGAAGATGCCCCAATGAAAAAGTGTGAAAGATTAAATGTCCAAATGAATTTAATTGGGTACATTAATAATCCTTGAACACAACTTTTGACAAAATATTAAGGTATTTATGTGATACGGAGTAATATCAAAGAAAAATTTTCAGTGTAAAGAATAAAATGAAACACCCTAAACAAAATATGTAAAGAACGAACTAATTAAGAGACGAATAAGTAAAGAAAGCATTCTAGAGTGTGTTTACTAGTGTTCCGGTGTTGTAAAGATGGAAACAATGGGCTTCGAATGAAGGCCCTTTCGTATGTGTTGAAGATCTTGCTTGCTTGAATGAGTCGAGTCCGAATTCACCTGCACAAGAGCAAAGTCACTAGCCTCGGGGGTGTTTCCGAGGAAAGCCCCTCCGATGCCTAAGTAAGAACGATGCTCGGATTCTAGAGAGAAGTTCTCTAAAAGAGTAGTCTTAAGGCGATAAATTGGACGTACCTTGAGGTGTGAGCCTTCGTGGCCTATTTATAGTGTTTGCATAATAAATGCCCATAGGTCATTTATTGCTATTGGGCCTTGGGCCTTAATGGATGGCTGAATAGCCATAGTGGTAAGGTTTGATGCTGTTGTTTAGAGCCATTGGGCTTTGGACTTAGTGGCCCAATTGAATATCAATTGGGAGCCCAAACAACATGCCCCCCAGACCCGGTCCATTTAGAATTAAATGGGTGGGTTTTCCAGTTGTTAGAAGTCCAAAAGTCCCCTCTCTTTTTTTGAAAAGGGATGATTTGCATTGATGACAAGTGTTGGGACTTGTATTATGTCGTGGAGATCGTGGGTTTTAAAAAGAAGTTGATGCGCCTCCTTTTTTTCTATAAATACTGGGCGCTTAGCTCTCTTCAAACTTTACGTTCTCTCTCTTTCAAACACATTTCCTCTCTTTTTCTGGCGATCGCAGTTTTCGAGTTTCTTCAGATCTACGGAATTCAGTCAGTTCTGGACTTCGGGAACTTGTGTCGTTCGCTTTGTCGGCGAATTCCGCTTCGGAAAAAGGTAACTTGCTTCTGAATTTTCCTTACTTTTTCGCTCTTTCCTCTACTCCTCAATCTAAACCCTAGACCGAGAATTCGCGATCATGGCAAAGAATAAAGGAAAAAGTAAGTTCGTCGTTGGTTCCTCTAGTGAGAGGGAGGATGTGCCCTCGGGAAGGGTACAGAAGAATTCAAGGGGTGGACATTCGGAGAGGCCGGTGGAGAAACGTTCGACTGGTTGGGATGCTTCCAAAGATGGTGCTGTTGGCGGGTCTGGTGTGTCTGAACGTGCTACTTCTGGTAAGAAAGCTGGTTCTTCGGGTGTACGCCGTCCTTACCCTGAGTTTCCAGTTCATTGGACTGAAGCTGATCCGAAGGGCAAGTATGCCCCGATCTTGCATGAGACCACCAAGATCGATGGTCCGTTGGAGAAATCGGTCAGTGGTGACTGGTTGGTGGAGGCGAAGCTGGGGAACTACCATCGGAGGGCCGAGGAGCTATACGGAATCCAGCATGCCTTGGGGTACTGGTGTGAGCTTCCCGATCAGGAGCGTCCTCGGGTGACTCATCCGCCGAGGGGGTTCATCTCTGTGTACACTCATCACTTGGAGAACGGTCTCCGTTTTCCCTTGGATCCATTCATTTCCGAGCTCCTGGTGTCGTACAACATCAGTTTGGCCCAACTTACACCCAAATCTATGAGGCACATCATCGGATTTAGATGGGTGTGCGACTTTGTTAACTTTCCCTGCTCTGTCGCCGTTTTTCGGGATCTCCACGATCTGTCTTTCAATCATGCTTCCAAGGGTGATGGGTATGGTTGGTGGACCATCATCAACAAAAAGTCCCGAAGGAGAGGGGAGCCGAACTATATTACGGCATACCCTTACCTCAGTTCTGACCATAATTGGAAGACGGAGTGGTTGCTTGTTCGCGTGCCGACGGATCCGAAGCATCCCAATTTTTATCGCCCTCCGAAGTGGTTTGTGACTCCTGATCCTGATATGGGAGGCGTGGCTGCTCCGGATCGGAACCATCACCACTACGTGGATCTCCTCCAGTGGTTTTTGGCTCGGGAGGATAACTATAAACTGCCGTCTAGCTGGCTCCCGAACCTCAACTACATCTTGCGGGAGGACATTCTTGTTGTCGCCGGTCTCAGCAGGATTTTTGACAGGGGTAGGTGTCTTTTCGGCTGGGACCGTGTTTCAGTGAGTTTGTCCTCCTCTTTCTTCCCTCGTTTTACTGACTCGTTTTTGTGCTTTGTTTCTGCAGAGTACGGCTTTGGCTGCCTTGATCCTGCGATTTTGGGCATCTCTTTGGATCTGAAGACTATTCACGACTCGGCTCCTGATTACAAGTTCGAGAAAGAGAATCCTCGTAATCCTCGTTTGAAGGATTACGTGTTGTCTCCTTCGGGTGTTGTCCGGATATCCGAAGTTCGAGCTGATCCGTGGGATTCTGCCTCCTCTCCCGAAGCTGTTCCAGTGAAGGTCGTGCTTCCTGATTTGAGGACAACTTCAGATCCGGTGAGTGTTTCTATAGGCTCGGTTTTTGTTTGTCTTTTCTTTCTCTTTGGTTGGCCGTCGGCTAACGTCTTGGTCCTGGACCATCTTTCTAGGGTCCTGGGACTGACGCTGTGCCGCGTGCCGTTCCTTCGGTTTCATCTCCGGCTCGGATAGATATCTCTTTAACTAGGAACCGGGTACTTCACCTTTTTTCTTTATTTCCTCCTTTGTCTTCCTCTAAATTTGTTGACCCTTGGTCTCCCTTTTTAGGATCAAAGGAAAAGGAAGGGTAGCACTCTTCTGAGGTCTTCCGCGCATCCGAAGAAGGCGAAGGCTTTTAGTCCTCGGAGAAGGTATTTGCTCTGACTTGGAGGTTTTCTTGTAGTCCGTCTTTCCCTTTTTCGAAGCTGATCTTTGAACGCTTGTTTTGTAGGAAACGGTTTCGGAAGACATGCCTCCTCCCAAGAATCTCCTTCACTTCATGCCCCTGCCAGGGCAGAAGTTAAAGAGTGTGGTGGTTTCGGAACCGCCGCCCGTGGATCAACCGTTGGCCGAGGAAGATACTATCCCCTCTCCGCTGAAGCCGTCTACTGCTTTAGGGATCGAGATCCAGGATATCACCAAGGTGATAGAGGCGATTGAAGCCGACTTTGTTCCTGGCTCGGATGCCCCTATCGTGGCCGAGGAGAAGAAGGAATCTGCTGACGTTTCTCTCGAAAGAGAGAGAAGTCCAGATAAGGAGATGGTGGACCTCACAGGCCCCAATGTTGAGGTTCCCGAGGCTGAGAAGGAAGTTCCCTCTGCTGAGGAGGAGCAGCCCGAACAGGGTCTGACGAGGAAGAGGCGCCACTCGACCTTGGGTTCTACTTCGACCTCGGCCCTGGATAGATTGATCCATGCTGACCCTTGCTCGGATGTTCCGCTGAAACGGATCCCCGAGGAAGGAAGGGAGGCGATGACTCGATATGCTAGGGCTCCGGTTTTGGGGGAGAATCCCATGGCTCACGTGGGATCTTTGGTGGGTCCCGAAGCTGCTCGGGAGAATCTTCTTCGGGCCAACCCGCAGTGGAGGGTTCCTGGAGCTGAAGAGAGGAACCCGGCTATGATGGCCCAGTACTATCTGAATGAGGTAAGTGTTGGATTTTCTCTTTGAGTTGTGTTTTTGTTTTATGTTTTTCCTACTTTTGCTCATCTTTCCTTCGCTCCCAGGCTGTTTTCTGGTCCTCGTTCGCTTCCGAGTGTAGCTCGGTTGAGGAGAGACAACTGAGGAGATATCAGGAGGCTTATGCTCGTGATATTCCTATCTTGGACCAGAAGGCTGGGCAGCTCTTCTCCGAGCTTGTGGAGGTCAAGCAACTGTACCTTCAGTACAGTCGTGAGGCTAGAGCTTCAGCTGAGCAGATCGGGGCCGAAGTTGGGAAGCTCACCTTCCAAGTCGAAGAGGATGCTGAAAAAATAGCTTCCTTCGACAAGGAGAAGAAAGATATGGCCGCCAAGTTTGCGAGCGAACTTGAAGAAAAAGACAGACTTCTCAAGGAGATGACGTCTAAATTTGAGGCGGCCGATAAGCAGAGCCAGGATGCGGAGGCGAGGCTACATCAGTTTGTCAAGCATCGGGAGATAATTCAGAACCAAGCTGACAAGGTGCCTGTTCTCCAGCTGAAGATCCGAGAGAAGGATGCGGCCATTCGGAAGTTGGAGCAAGAGCGAGTTGACCTCTACACTGCTGATCAGTGTAGAGAGCAGTATTGGAATGGCATCCTGGGTGCTCGGCGCATGTTTGCGAAGCATATGCCTCATTTCCCTTGGAATGAGAAAGTTCCTCTCTGGATGCGGGCCCAGGATCACTTGGTGGAGTGCCAGGCTGATCGAGACGAAGCTGAAGCTGAACGCCAAGCTGCTCTTGCAGAGGCTCGGGCCCAGAAGGCGAATTCCGAAGGTGACACTACTGCTGGGGGTTCTTCGAAGGATGCTCCCCTAGGGGCTGCTCCTGAGACTCCCAAGAGTTAGGGATTCGGGCAGTCGTCTTCTTCAGAGTCGGTCGGTTCCAGTTGAGGACTTCCGAATGTGTGCTTGCCTTTCCCCCTTTTGCCTCGGCGCTGCGTTGTACTTGTTTCTTTTTGCTTTCTTAGTACTTCGGTAGGCCGGTATTGTCTGTTGATGGCTGCCGATTTTAACTGTTTCATTTTGTTTTCAATTTTTGAGGGTCCTCGGGTATGTACCGAGCTGTTTGATGTATTTGTACTTCCCCCGAATATTGAATGAAAAATGAATGTTTGTTACTTGGCTGCCTCTTTTCAATTTTTTTGCACTTCCGAAGTTTTAAGTCTTTGCCTTTGAATCCGTAGATTTTCGAGCTCTTCTTTTTTGTAGACTTGCTAAGAAACCCTTTGATTTTGCGAGTTCTTCAAATCCGTAGATCTGCTAAGAGACTCTTTAATTTTGCGAGTTCTTCAAATTCGTAGATTTGCTAAGAGACTCTTTAATTTTGCGAGTCCTTCAAATCCGTAGATCTGCTAAGAGACTCTTTAATTTTGCGAGTTCTTCAAATCCGTAGATCTGCTAAGAGACTCTTTAATTTCCAGACTCTTCAAATCCGTCGATCTGCTCAGAGGTCTGAATTGTTCTTCCGATCTCTTGTGGTTCGGAAACCTGGGCAAGAGATCGCTAGTCTGCCTCTCAGTTATGACTTTGGCGATCCGTGGATCTGAGCCGAAGTTTTATAACTTGATTCGAGCGACTGTTTGTTGCGAACAAGGTTTTATCTGGGTATCGCGAATCCGAGGATTCTGGACGATTCCCCGAAGTGTATGATTTGGTCATTTCTTGCATTTTATCAAGGAATGGGCAAAGTCAACCTGCTTTTAGTCTCGGATTGATCAGATCCGAGGCTGCATGTATATATAAAGGGACAATGAATTTGAAATATAGAGATAGGTTTAATGAAACACATGGTGCCAAACGGCTTTCCTCTTCTCATTAAACAACTTACTTGGTTTACAGACAGAGATCATACAAAATATTTCTTGAGAACATCGGTATGCCAATGGTTCTTCAAGATTGTTCCATCTAACTGTTTCAGCATAAACGTGCCTGGCCTTTTTTCGGAATGGATGATGTATGGTCCTTCCCAGGTGGCTGAGAGTTTGCCATGGATCCGTCCTTTCTGAACCGAGGTGGCGTTTCTGAGTACTAGATCACCGACTTTTAGGGGTCTAGCGTTGACTCTTCGATTGTAATGCTTGTTGACCCTCTGCAAATAAGCTGCGTTGAGTGTCCTCGCATCGTTCCGGGCTTCGTCTAGTAGGTCGAGAGCTTCAGACAGAAGTTGGTTGTTGCTTTCTCCTTGGAGTCCATCATACCTGTTGTATGCCTGGATCCTCAAGCTTTCTGTTCCGATTTCCACAGGGATGACAGCTTCGGATCCATATACAAGGTGGAACGGTGTTTGCCCGGTAGCTTCTTTCTCGGTGGTCCGAAGGGACCATAGCGTTCCGGGTAGCTCTTCTAACCACTTGTTTTTGTCATCCTCGACTCTTTTCTTGAGTGCGTTGAGGATGAGTTTGTTAGCAGCTTCGGCTTGCCCGTTGCTTTGTGGGTGGCAAACTGCCGAGTAAGCTAGGTGTATGCCGAACTGTTTGCACCACTTTTGTAGCGGGGTGTTGTCGAACTGTTTCCCGTGGTCGAAGACCATCAGTCTTGGTATGTCGAACCTTATGATGATGTTCTGCCATATGAACTTGCGGACCTGAGGTTCGGTGATGGAGGAGACAGCTTTAGCTTCGATCCATTTGCTAAAATAGTCGACTCCTACAATCAACCACTTCTTCTGGTTCGTAGCTGAGGGGAAGGGACCAATGATGTCTAACCCCCACTGTGCGAATGGTAAGGGATACAGTGTTGATTGTAAGGTTTGAGCTGGTTGATGGATAGCTGGTGCGAACTTTTGGCATTTCTCGCATTTCCTTGCCATTTGCTTTGCCTCGGAAACCATAGTGGGCCACCAGTATCCGGCTCGAAGGGCTTTGTGTGCCAATGTCCTGCCTCCGATGTGGTTTCCGCATATCCCGAGGTGGATTTCTCTTAGGATGTAGTCAGCGTCTGTTGGACCCACACATTTTAGCAGCGGAGCGGAGAATGATTTCCTCATGAGCTCTCCTTCGGCGTTGATGATGAACCACTTGTTGAATCTTTTCAGCTTTCTCGCCTGTAGCTTATCTTCGGGAAGTTCTCCCCTTTCTTTGTATGCAATTACTGCGTCCATCCAGCTAGGTTCGGTACGTAAACTGCATACTGTGGGGGGTAGCAAATCAATGCTTCTCTCTTGGTGAACTTCTACGTGGACTGACCTGTTTAGGTCGATGAGTGTTGAGCTTGCGAGTTTTGACAGTGCGTCTGCTTGCGTGTTTTGTCCTCGGGGGATGAGAATGACTTCAAAGGATCTTAACTTTGACGTTAAGGATTTAATTTTTGCTAAGTAAGCTGTCATGTTGGGCCATTTGGCCTCATACTCCCCTCGGATCTGGTTGGCTACAAGCTGGGAATCAGTTTTGAGGCAAACATGCTCGGCCTCCAGGGATAAGCAAAGCTCTATCCCTGCGGTTGCGGCCTCATATTCGGCCTCGTTGTTAGTTGCTTTGAATCCGAACTTCAATGCATACTCTATGCTTTTCCCCGTTGGGGGGATTAGTACAACTCCTGCTCCTGAGCCGTTTACTGTGGAAGATCCGTCAGTGAAGACCTCCCAAGTGCTTTTCGTATCATCCAGCATTTCCTGGTATGAGCACTCGGCCAAGAAGTCTGGCAACGCCTGTGCTTTGATGGCGGTCCTCGGCTGATATTTGATGCCGAACTCTGATAGTTCGAAGGCCCAGGCAGCCAATCTTCCTGACCTCTCTATTTTGTCGAGTACTTTCTCGAGTGGTTGGTCGGTTAGTACTGTGATCTGGTGGGAGTCGAAGTATGGCCTCAGTTTTCGTGCAGCTACCACCACTGCATATGCCACTTTTTCGATGAGCGGGTACCGAGTTTCGGCCCCTGTGAGTGTTCGGCTGGTGAAGTAGATTGGCTGTTGCTTCTTCTCTTCTTCCCGAAGAAGCACTGCGCTGACGGTTCCAGGGCTAACTGCGACATATAGGTACAGGGTTTCCCCCTCCTTTGGTCTGGCCAGTGTCGGCAGTTGAGCTAGGTGGGCTCTGAGTTGCTGAAAAGCCTTTTTTTGCTCCTGCTCCCATATCAGTTCGGGATCCACCTTCCTCGGGACCCCCTTTTTCTTGACTGGTTCGGCTTCTCCCCCGGGGAGGCTCTTTGGTTTTAGTGCTTTGAAGAAAGGGGCTCCCTTGTCCGAGGCTTTTGATATGAACCTTGTTAGTGCGGCTAACCTGCCGGTTAGCCTCTGCACGTCTCTCTTGGTCCTCGGCTCGGGTAAATCCAACGCTGCTTGGACTTTGTCCGGGTTCGCATCGATTCCTCTTTCGCTCACCATGAATCCGAGGAACTTCCCTGACTTCACCCCGAAGACACATTTTTTTGGGTTCAGCTTCATGCTGTATTTCCTCAGATTTCCGAAGGTCTCTGCCAAGTCTTTGACATGGTCCTCCTCCTTAATGCTTTTTACGATGGAGTCATCCACATAGACCTCGACGTTCCTCCCTTTCTGGTCGGCGAAGACGTGATCAACTAGCCTTTGGTATGTAGCGCCGGCATTTTTCAAGCCGAAGGGCATCATTTTGTAGTTGAGCACTCCTGCGCTCGTGATGAATGCTGTCTTTGCTCTGTCGTCGGGGTGCATGAACACTTGATGGTAGCCTGAAAAGGCATCCATGAAGCTGAGCAGTGCATGGCCGCTGGTGGAGTCAACCAATTGATCTATCCTCGGCAAGGGATAGCAGTCCTTGGGGCAGGCTCGGTTCAGATCTGTGAAATCCACGCACATTCGCCAAGAGCCGTTCGCTTTCTTGACCATCACCACGCTGGCCAACCATTTTGGGTACATGCATGGCTCGATGAATCCGGCTTCCTGCAACTTTTTCACCTCTTCGGCAATGGCTCTGTTTTTCTCCGAGGAGTAATTCCTCTTCTTTTGTTTGATTGGCCGAGCTTCAGCGTTGACGTCCAGCTTGTGACAAATCAGCTTCGGATTTATCCCTGGCATATCTGCTGCTGACCATGCAAAAATGTCTTTGTGATCCCTGAGCAGTTGGATCAAATCGATTCGGAGCCCCGAGCTTAGGCCCTTGCCTATTCGGACGCTCCTGTCTGAACCTTCTTCGAGGAAGATATCCTCCATTTCTTGATCTGGTTCGGGAGATAGGGTTTCGGGGCGGGCATCGACCTCTGCGGGAGATAAGCTGCTCGTGCCTGCTTTTCTCCTTTTTGCCTCGCTCTCCTCTCCTGGAGCATCTTTCTCCGCCTCCGAACCGTCTCCTAATTTGGGCTTTCGGACGGCGGTGTGACAGGTTCTTCTTGCAACCTCTTGATCACCTCTGATTCGTTCGGTGAATCCTGCGTCCGAGACGTATATCATCAGCTGATGGTATGTGGAGGGGACTGCCTACATCTTGTGAATCATGGTTCTTCCCATGATTACGTTGTATACGGAGTCGCAGTCCATCACCAAAAATTCGTCCCGAAGGGTTTTTGCTGCTTGGCCTTCGCCCACTGTGACTGGCAAGGTGATCTTTCCTCGAGGGATAGCTGCGGATCCGTTGAATCCGATCAGGGGGTAACTGACTTTCGTCAATGCTTCCTCTGACTCTTCGAGGATCAGTTGCTCGAAGCAGTTTCTGAAGATGATGTTGACGGCACTTCCTCCGTCGACCAACACTCGGTGTACGTTGTGGTTATTGAGGTCCATGGAAATGACTAGAGGATCGTCGTGTTTGTACTGGACTCCGAAGCAATCATCGGCAGTGAAGGTCATGTTCGGGGGGTGTGGTTGGTTGTCTCCCACTGCGCTGAAGTTGACTCGATGGGTGAGAGCTCTTAGGTGTTTCTTGCTGGCCTGGCCAGACTTCTGTCCCCCGAACACCACTAGGATGTCATTCTTCTTGTGCCCTGTTGCTTCGTAGACCCTTTTCTGGGGTTGCTCGTGTGGTTTGCCACTTGCGGCCTTTTCTTTTTCCTCCCTTCGGTCTAACAAGTATTGTTTCAGGTAGCCTCGGCGAACGAGGTCCTCAATGTTGTCTTTCAGTGAGTTGCATTCTTCGGTGTGGTGACTGAAGTCATCATGAAACTCGCACCATTTGTTCTTGTTTCTCCGAGCTGGGTTGGACTTGAGCTTCCCAGGTAGTTTCCACTTTTCGTCATTTCTGTTGAGACTAAAGATTTCTTTTCGGGGCAGAGTTAGTGGAGTGTAGTTAGTGTATCTGGGTTGAAGTTCACCCCTTCTCCCGTCTTTCTTCGGGCTCATCTCTCTAACTCCTACTTTCTCCTTCCCTTTCCTTGAGCCGCCCTCGGGCTTGCTCTGGGCATTTTTTGTGTCTCTCGGATCCGACGATCTTTTCAACCTTGCAGCGGCTTTGTTGAACTCTTCGGTTCTGATGAACGCATCAGCCATTTGGAGCACGTCGGCTATTTTGGAGGGGTTTTTCATCGAGAGCTTATCACGGAATTTCCCTTCCTGGAGCGCGTGCTTCAAGGCGAAGATGGCCACATCTGGCTGCAAGTTTGGTATGTTTGTTGATTCCTTCATGAATCTGGCCATGAACTCTCTTAGACTTTCGTCTCTTTCTTGTTGGATTGAGGTCAGTTCTGCCGTGGTTCGCTCGGGGCGATTGTTGCTCACGAACTGTGTGCAGAATCTCTTTTTCAGCTTCTTCCAGCTTTTGATCGATCCCTTCGGCAGCGATCTAAACCACTCTCCCGCCACTCCGGTTAGCGTGGTTGGGAAATATTTACACCAACATGCTTCGGAGTAGGGACTCAAGAACATTTGCTGCTCGTAGGAGATGACATGATCCCTCGGATCTGTGATTCCGCTATATGTCAGGTGTGCTGGCAGTCTTACCTTCGGTATCTCTTCCATGATCAGCTCGTCCGAGAAAGGGGATGACGTGGGAGTCATGATTCTTTTCCCGAGTCTAGCCCTGATGCCTTCGTTCGCCGAGGTTCTGTGATTAGAACGTTCGGGCGTACGATGGGGGCTAGGGGTTCGATCATGCCTCCTGTCTCTTCTTCTTTCTCGGCTACTGACCTCGGGTCGTTCGCCAGATCTGCTTGATTCGCCTACCCCGAGTCTCGTATGGATCGAGGGTCTTAACCTTGAGTGGACCGAGGGCCTCAACCTGCTGAGCACCGAGCTTCGGATCCGAGTATTATGAGTAGTCGATTCGCTTTGGAGAGCTGTTGGAGTGGGCGATGGTTTTGCAAACCAATCTGGTTGTTGTTGTGCCCTTTTATGGGTGTCCCACGTGCTTTCCATCCATCTCGACGTCAGGTGTGTTCCTGTCAAGGGAAGGAGCTCTCGTTCGGGTCTGGACACTTCTACACTAGGCTGCTCGTTCAGCCTTCGCCTGGTCCTCCTCTCTTCTCTGCGGTCTTTTGCCAATCCTTGCTGCTTCTCATTGAAGAGGAAGTTTTGCATGATGGTCATGGCCGCAGTGAGCTCTTCCCTAGTTGGAATCGGAGGTCCTGCGTTTGTGGCGGTCGTAGCTCTGCTTGGCTGTGACCTCGCCACCGATTGAGGGTGCTCCTCTTCGTCAGATTCTGAATCTGACCGCACTATCATATCGTCATCATTGTTGTTGATAACATCATTAACCATTTTGCAGAAAGAGGTGGTTAATGTCTTTCAAAGGCTTTGAAGTGTTCTTCCCCACAGACGGCGCCAAATTGTTCCGGTGTTGTAAAGATGGAAACAATGGGCTTCGAATGAAGGCCCTTTCGTATGTGTTGAAGATCTTGCTTGCTTGAATGAGTCGAGTCCGAATTCACCTGCACAAGAGCAAAGTCACTAGCCTCGGGGGTGTTTCCGAGGAAAGCCTCTCCGATGCCTAAGTAAGAACGATGCTCGGATTCTAGAGAGAAGTTCTCTAAAAGAGTAGTCTTAAGGCGATAAATTGGACGTACCTTGAGGTGTGAGCCTTCGTGGCCTATTTATAGTGTTTGCATAATAAATGCCCATAGGTCATTTATTGCTATTGGGCCTTGGGCCTTAATGGATGGCTGAATAGCCATAGTGGTAAGGTTTGATGCTGTTGTTTAGAGCCATTGGGCTTTGGACTTAGTGGCCCAATTAAATATCAATAGGGAGCCCAAAAAACTAGTATTAAATTGTGAAGTGTGTTTTTTTTTTATCTAATTAAACTCTCTCGGACTATAAGTAAAAACAAAATAACCGAATTTAAATAACCGGGCTTGAATTTATTTATTTTGAAAGGAATAACCGGCCTTGAATTGGACATATAATGAGTGATTTCGAATGACTGGCCCGAAATCATTTTCATTTATTAAAGATGAAAATAATGAGTGATCCAAATATAAATTTCCAGAAAATATACTTGGCATGGGTGATGGGTTGTGACACACACCTAGCCACTCAGCCGGATTGTAGGATTGTCAGTAATTCAGAAAATTGGGCTAAACTCTTTTGGTTTCAATCATGAGTTGGTCCCCTATAATACACTTACATAATACGCCTCCACTTTTTGGCCAAAAACACTACTACTACAATTTTTATGGGCCATTATTTTGGGACCATCACTAAATTGTCTATTTTATTTGTCTTTAATTAATATTCATTCTTGTCCATTTCTAGAATTTATTTTCTCATATAAAGTCCCCTATTATTTTATTTATTTTATTATGTGATATTTTAACAAATTTTGGAACAAGTATTTATGTTGCCATTTACCAAATTGATTATGAAACTTTTGAGTAGCTTTCATGAACGTGCAGGAAATTGCAAGTTACACTTGGGTTATTTTGTTGCTTACAAACTTACAAGACGTCACCCTCTGCGGCTCTGCCGTACTTTGGCTTGTCTTGTACAACCTAAGTTTATGAACATTACAATGTACAGCTTGAATCCGAAATCGATATCCGTCCCACTAAGATTTGTCTTTTAACCCATGTCAAAAAAAAAAAAAAAAAATAAATCAAAACAAGGGTCTTGTTACCCTAAGTGCAATCCTGTGTTAATTTACCTATGTTAACTCAATTAATTGTATTAGAAAATCTAATGTGAGTAGAATTATATAATTTTATATTTTATGAAAAATTTATTCTTTACTGCACACTTGTTAGTCGTAGCAGGAAGAGAATGTATGTTAGCACTTGACTTAAATTCTAAGAGTACATAATTGTCGTAGTAGGATTTTTGTCAACATGTATGCAAATTGATACCGAGTAGGAATGTGGAACAACCAAATTTGACCCAACGCAACCTTTTCTCGAACAAAATAGATACACATCTCGATATGTTTCATACTTTCATGCGTTGGTGTTGCACTGAGTTGTGGGATTAAGAAATTACACTTACACTATCACACATTCACAATAGACAATAGTAGCCTGACGCATTGGACAATTAACCTCCAAAACTAGGTCTCAAAACCGGCATGCTTCTCCAACTAGAGTTATATATAAATTTATATCTGAAGAAAATTAATTTCTTTATCAATATTAATTGTCAAAGTTGTAGGCTTTTGGTTGTAACTTTCCATCATCGGTAATTAATAAATTAATCTTTTATCTTCTCTATTCTATATGGGAACTCTTGAGGTCATTTTAGTAAATATTGAATATCATTTTGTTGTCCTTTTATAAAATAGTCTATAGTACCCTCATCCACAATATGAAATAATCAAATTGTATTAAATATATAATTAATGCCTAAAATCTCTCAAGACTTTTAGGGTTTCCCTAGGGTTTTGTGGAGCCTCCTTCACCCGCTAAGGTGTGATTCTATAATTTTGCTCTTGCAAACCTATTAATTCACGATAAAAATCTGTGATCAAGGCTGGATTGGTAGCGGTACTTTCTGGAAGGGGGATTTTTTAAAAAACCTAGCACAATGGCCCTAAACCTAGAGGAGAAATTGCTAGGGTTAAATTTGACAGAGGAAGAAGAGGAGATAGTAGTGTGTGATGATGAGGATGATGATGTGGTTATGGAACAAATCCAACACTGCCTTGTGAGGAAGATGTTCACAACGAAGCCCTTCGGCGTAGAGGCAATGAAGAACACGATGAGGTCGGCCTGGAGGCCTACAAAAGGGCTGGTTGTTAGAGAAATTGAGAATAACTTATTCATATTCCAGTTTCTTGCGCTGGTAGACAAGATGAGGGTACTAGCCGGATGAGGGCCCATGGCAGTTTGATGGCAGCCCTTTGCTGGTTAAGAGTATTAAGGGTGGAGAACAGCCATCCGAGGTCGTTTTTGACTCCATTAGATTTTGGGTGAAGTTCAAAGACGTACCTTTTGAGAAGAGGAAGAGATCAATGGCAGTGGCCATGGCACAAAAGATGGGAACGTTTGTGGACTATGATGATACGGACCCGGTGGGATGGGGGAAGTACATGAGGGTAAAGATTGATTTACCTTTGAATAAGCCGCTGCGACGACAAATGAGACTACAAGTAGGTGGTGGTGAGAGTAAATGGGTGAAAATTAAGTATGAGAGACTAATGGATTTCTGCTATGCATGTGGTATGTTTGGGCATGTATTTGGGGAATGTGAGAGTTATGATGGTCGAACCCCAGTAGACGAACTAGACTATGGAGGATGGCTTGCAGGATCACCGAACAGAAAGAAGAAAGGTAATGAGCATTTAAAGGAGGAAGAGAAGTTGATGTATCAGGCCTTTAAAACTTCTATTGCCAGCTCTAAGGCCAGGATGCAACTCGACTTTGAAAAGGCCCCAACTCAAAACGCGGGTGTGAATCTATCAGGTGGTTGGGGCAACAAGTCTTCCACTGATAAGAGTATAGCTCATGTGGGCTTGGGAGTGGAGAAGGTGAGTCATAGTGATGATGCTAGGACTTTGAAGAGAGGGAGGCAACAGGGTCCAAGTACGGCGGGGGTTAGGAACATTAACGTACGTGACAACTTTGATGTTCCTATGTATGATGAAGAGGGCTCGGTAGGTATGATGGTTAATAGGTTTGAGAAGACAATTCCTCATCCCAATATGGTTATGCATTCTGTTGTGGCGGAGGTTGATGTAAATCAACCCCGCCGGGACCAATGAGTCTTATTAGCTACAACTGTCGGGGGCTTGGCAACCCTCGCTCAGTTGGCAGGCTTAAAACGTTGCTAGGGAAGGAAAATTCGGATGTTGTGTTTTTGATGGAAACCAAATTAGGGGCAGACAGAATGAGTAGCGTCCAAAATAAATTACAAATGCAGAAGGGGTATCATGTGGATGCTATGGGAAGGTCAGGTGGGATGAGTATCTTATGGTCGGACAATGTGGATATTAATGTACTCTCCTCGTTCTCGCACTACATAGATTTCACGGTGAGGGGTCTTTTTACAGACGTTGAATGACGGTTAACAGGCTTTTATGGGTGGGCGGATAGTGGCCAAAAACACCTTTCATGGGAGCTGATGAGAACTTTAAAATCTGGTCCCCTCCTCCCATGGTTAGTTATAGGCGACTTCAACCAAATCTTATATGCTGCAGAGAAGAAAGGAGGAGCAGTTAGAAGCCAGAGGGAGATGAATGATTTTCGAGAAGCACTTGATGACTGTGAGCTGCAAGATATAGGATACACAAGAGATACTTTCACGTGGTGGAATAAACAAGCGGTCCCGAATGCAGTTTTCGAGAGATTGGATAGAGGAGTAGCGTCGTTAGAATGGGTGGAATTGCTCCCTCATGTGAGCATTACACATCTTCAAAGGGATAGGTCTGATCATAAACCGCTACGGGTCTCTGAAGTACCTACGGGCCACAAAGGCCGAAAGAGGTTTAGGTTTGAAGATATGTGGGTGTCGTCGGTAGGGTGTGAGAATATAATCCGTGATGTATGGCTGGAAAGTAATGGGTAAGCTAATGCGGTTGATATTACAGAGAAGATTAGAAGGTGTGGAGTGTCATTGATGAAGTGGGATAGAGAGGAATTTGGCCACGTGCAAACAAAAATAAAAGAGGTAAGGAAGAAAATGACAGACCTTGACAATTGTACTCCCACTACTGGGGTGGTAGAGGAGAGGAAAAAAGTGTCTAAGGAACTAGATGAGCTGCTAATAGTGGAAGAAGTAATGTGGAGGCAAAAGTCGAGGGTGATGAACCTGGCTGAGGGTGAACAAAACACGAAGTTTTTTCACCAAAAAGCGACTAGGCGCAAGAGACGAAGTTTGATAAAGGGGGTCATGGACGCAAGTGGGGTATGGGTTGATGATCAGGAGGAAGTAGCTAAGGTGGCAATGAATTTTTTTACTGACTTATTTAAATCTGTTGAGCCTCACTCCATGGAGGAAGCATTAATGGGAGTCAACGTCAGGGTTACAGTAGATATGAATTAGAAGTTGACCCGGCCGTTTGACCCAGAGGAGGTGCGTACCGCTCTCTTTCAAATGCACCCAAGTAAAGCTTCAGGACCGGATGGGATGAACGCAAATTTCTATCAAAAGTATTGGGATGTTGTGGGTGAGGATGTTGTAGCTTGCGTGATAGGTATGCTGGATGGTACGAGGAGTTTTAATGACGTAAATGAATCTCACATAGTTCTCATTCCCAAAGTGAAAATTCCTGTAAGCATGGCAGAATATAGGCCTATAAGCCTACGTAATGTCATTTATAAAATAGCCTCCAAGGTCTTAGCTAATAGACTTAAGCCGATTTTGTCAAGTATTATTTCTCCTAACCAGAGTGCCTTCACCCCGGGAAGGCTGATCACAGACAATACGTTAGTTGCATTCGAGACCTTTCACTATATGAGCAGCATTAACTCTGGGAAGAATGGGTGTATGGCAGTAAAACTAGATATGAGCAAGGCCTACGATCGAGTGGAATGGGCCTTCTTGAGTCGCATAATGGAGAAGATGGGTTTTCATACTCACTGGATGAGTGTGAGTGTCGCATGCGGTAGTGATTAATGGTGAACCTTCTGATTGCTTCAAACCTGAAAGAGGACTTAGACAGGGGGATCCGATCTCCCTGTACTTATTTATCTTGTGTGCCGAAGCTTTTTCAGGTTTATTGCAGATGGAAATAAATAGAGGTGAGCTGAAGGGGGTGAGAGTTTGTCGAGGTGCACCCATGATCTCTCACTTGTTATTTGCGGATGACAGTATCATCTTCTGTAGGGCTGATGACAGGGATATTTCTGCTATAAAAAGAGTGCTTGTTACCTATGAGAATGCCTCTGGACAAAAGATTAATCTAGGAAAGTCTGAAGTCACGATGAGTGCAAATTTGTCGCATGACAGGAAGGTTGAGGTAGCTGCAAACTTGGGTGTGAATCTAGTGGACTTCCATGGGAAGTACCTTGGGATGCCAACA